>NC_060159.1:20499486-20565128 GCF_021292245.1 Micropterus dolomieu
AATGAATCATTCATAATTGATATGTTATCCGATGGCCTAATTTTTATACAAGTAATATTTATACTGGTGAATAAACTTTTTAATAGTAGCCTACTTCCCATCTTGAGTGTGTGAGAGTTTTGCGCAAAAGGAATTGTCCCATAAAGACGCCTGTTCCAAGCATAGGCAGGGAGATTTCAGTAACTGAAGCAAATAAAAGAACAGGCTATTAATTTCAGTTTTACGGTGACTAAAACAAGCGCTTTTTACATTGTATCAGTTTGATGGTATAAAGTATAATGATAACCATGTTCACATTTCAAAGCGTTCAATCAGTGGCTGTATAATGATGTTTGAAATTAATTAATTAGTTAATTAAAGTATGCATTTAATGCCTTTGAGTATAATTACATTTTTCTGTATTATACTGTGATCTTGTAGGAGAACATTACGGTCATGTCTTCTTGTTGATGTTATTTAACCAGTAGCTGATTATAAGTGCATTATGACAACATTATACAACTTTTCGCTCCCCATATATGTATTTATATCTACAAACTGACAGGGTGAAACTACTAATGTTTAGAGTCGTGATTTCTGTGTTTACCTTTTATTAGTGCTTTAATTAAATTTGCTTAGAACTTCTTTCTCTCGCTTCATCTCACTCTATCCTGTTCCTGTTCTTTTTGTCACCGTATATCTCCTCCGTCTTCTTTTCTAATAACCACCACCACTCTGTCCTCCTTTCTTGACCTACTCTGCAGGGAGAAGCTCTTAGATTTCCTTTGGTCAGTGAAGCAGCCAGATGGTTCGTTTGTGATGCACGTCGGAGGGGAAGTTGATGTCAGGTGAGAGCCCCAGAAGATAACGCCGCCGCCGCCTCCCCCACCCTCTGCTCCTTCTCCCGGTGTAGTATTTCCCTTACAGGAGGATCCATGAATCACCAAACAATAGGTCACAGTTGAGAGCATAATTGGTATCCACTCTTTTTTTCATTATTGTGTATTTGTTGTGCGACAGTCAACAAATTTGCACATTTAGTCTTTTCACCACATAAGTAGGACATTTTACAGTACATCCCTTTTTATCTTCCTTTGAATTTTTTATGCTCTTTTGTTCCCCTTTGGTGTTGATAGAAAAGAAGAGAAATACCCACATCTCTCTTGCATTTTCATATTTGACTTTGTATGTGCGCGTGTGTTGCGCTTTCTCTCTTTGAATCTGCTATGTGGAGCAGTGGGTTTTTAATAAGCAGCTTTGACAGTGTCGTCTTCGGTTTCAACAAAGAAACTCAAAAGTCAAAGTTACTTTTTTCACTCTCGGCGGAGGCTGTTATCTGTTGCCAGCCAATTAATGTTCTGCTGTCATTATGCATTATTTAAACCCCTTCCCTCTCAGACGGGTTTGCCTCTCTGACACCATCCTGTGGAACTTTTTCATGAACAAAGAAAAAAAAAAAAAGAAAGCAAATGTTTTAACTTCTTTAAAGGGTTTAATTGGCCTACAAAGCATAAAGATTTGCTTAAACCCACTTTTCATTTTAAAGGTTAGTTTGTATATATTCAATATGTTTGTTATTGTCAACAAATCTCACAAAATGACAAAAACCAACAATGAAACGATCCGACTGAAGCCTTTATATAGCTTATTCTTCTGTTCCATAGATCAGCATTGTCCAAAAACACATTAAACCGTAGTTTATTTTGAGTCAACCGCACATACACTGTCCTGCTGCTACACTACAGTGATAAATGTGCATTGATCCACTGCTGGAAATAGTCTAGTAGTACTCCTGTTTGAGTATTGTTTGCTAAAAACTATAATGCCAAGTTGTTTTTGGAAATTACTTAGCCCTTTTTTAAATAAAATTATTTATTTGTGATCCACGCAGAGACTGAGTAGTGGTTTCGTCCAATCATGAGATTTGTTGACAATAAGAAAAACACTGAACAGCCTTATCTTTCACGATTTAGTGTATCTTGACATACTGCTTGACTATTGTTATCCACATCTGCCCCAAAGAGAAGAGACCAAACCAATTTTTTTATTTTTCCTACTAACAAGTACGACATTCAGTTAATATGACCAGGGTTGTTTATTTAGAAACAACTGAGCATGCTTAGAGTTGTTTTTCCATGTTGACACAGCTGCATGCTCATGTTTACCATAATGACAGAATATGCTGCTCAAACGTGACGGCAGTGGAGTTTTGTGGCGCGGAGGAATGATCTGTATCATGCTTTGGCTACACAGACAATACTTACTAGTAGTGTCTTCAAAGGATTTGTAAATAATTATAAAAAAAGTACCAGCCTTATCTTTGAATTCTTCTAGTAGTTATCAACTCTTAATATCCATGCGTAACAAAGTCGAGATGACTTTACAGCATGGCAGGCTGACACCAAAAACAAAGTGGATGTTTATATTTGGTCTGCTGGCGGTCTAAAAATACAATAGTTTGGAAGATGATGTGTACGTGTAGGAAGAGACTTCCTGCTCACCCACGTCTGTGTTTTTTCCTTTTTCTAGGAGTGCATATTGTGCAGCTTCTGTAGCATCACTCACAAACATCCTCACACCTAAACTGTTCGAGGACACGACCAACTGGATCCTCAGGTACAACCCACCGCCACCACAGCGGACCATTTCTGAATAATTAAAGACCGTTTTGTGCCCCCACGTCTCTATGAAGGAGAAAGTGTTTAATTGTGTTTTAGTGACTGTCTCCTCCTGTCTCTAGCTGTCAGAACTGGGAGGGCGGTCTAAGTGGAGTGCCCGGTTTGGAGGCCCACGGTGGCTACACTTTCTGTGGCACAGCTGCTCTCGTCATCCTGGGCAAAGAACACATGCTGGATCTCAAAGCCTTGCTGGTGAGAAACTCTGCATCACCTTAGAATCAGAAGATCAGAAGAAGCTTTATTGCCAAGTAATGTTTTACACATACGAGGATTTTAAGGTGCTACATGTAGACAAACATACAGTTGACATAAATAAATGTTGAAATGTATAAATATGGAATGGACAATGCAAGGTATATAAGAATAATAAAAAGAATAACTATTTGCAGAGAAAGAACAACGTCGCTGATATTTACATGTGCATTACTCTAGGTTTGTGTTGTGCAGACATATTGCAACGGAAGAGAATATTGTGTACATAAATATATAAATTGACAATATAAAAATATACAACAACAAAGATTAACAATTAACAACAAATATGTGCAATGTGCCAGGTTTGTGCATGATATGGAATGAAATGAAATAGTATTTATATGTGCAGAGACATTTGTATTATTTGCAAGGGGTTAGTGTCAGTGAGGGACCCGGGCCTTGTTGATGAGGCTAGCTGCAGACGGGAAGAAGCTGTTTTTGTGGCACCTGACCTGGCTTCAAGAAAAAGAAGTATTAGAAATGACATAATACGCTCCCTGCTCAGAACAACCTGTGACAAAACAAAGATGCTATCAGTCACAACAGAGGCTTTGTGCTGAAGCGATATCCCTTTTTGTCGGCCGCTCACAGCTGTAAGGATAAAATGTTATAAGCCAGAGCAAGATTTCATTAAGTAAAAGGACTGATGGTGCCTGCTGAAGTCCCATTTTTGAATGAATATTACACAGCTTTGGTCTTTTTTGCTTGTTTAAGCTTGGCTTCGGTCCTGCATCTTAGATCAGTTGTTTGTAGCTGGAAGCGATACCTTGACATTATTATCATTTTAGTTGTTTATGTTGCAGAGGACAGTTTTCCTGCAGTGGCTTCCTGTGTTGTCGCCACTGGGATACTGATACATTATCCCCGTAGGGAAATTCTCTTGTCATTTGCTTGCTTCCAGAGAAATAAGAGGTCAGAACAGTGTCCCCTGAGCTTTAGCATAGGTACAGCTTTTAGAGTTGTGCTCTGGGCAGATGCTTAAAAAGAGATGCTGTGTCGCTGCTAAGCCAGCCTGTAGCGCTGAACAATTAATTCAAATATTATCGCAATATGGTAAAGTACAATATCCACATTGCTGGAGCTACAATTTTTTTGAAAAAAGTAAAATGGGTCACAACATACCATTTAAAAATTGTTCATTGTGAAGCTAGAGACGCCCCTACCTACAAATCATTTTCTCCAGACGTGAGGGAATTTTTGTTTGGTACAGGCCTGAGCAAAAATCTTCATAATTTTTATACTTTTTTCAGTGAAAATGATATGCAAAAATTACCATTCCCACTAAATTTGTACACATCTCTTATTGAAAGGATATGTAGTTAGCTAGTGTTCAGAGTCAGTTTTGTGCTTTGGTTTCTTTTAGCAGTGTTTACAGTCATCGTCAAATTCAAAATAACAAGGATGTAAAATGCACCCACAGCAACAGCCTTTATTCTGTGTCTCTTTCATTCTGCAAAAATTCAAATTCGGTGTGCTAATCAAGTCACATTTGCATGTGACGGGCCAGAAAACCTGTTTCTCACGTGCTAGCCGGCTTATAAAACTTCGCCTTCTTCTGTAAACACCCTCACAGGCCTGTAGTAAAATCCACTCAACACCCAGCCAAAGTTTAACAGAGCACGCCCTCTTAAGTATCCTGTGACACGGTCTGTCCCCTGGGAAACCTCCGCAAATATGTTTTTCTGTCTCGGTGGTTTAACCTGAGTGGCAGTGAAGCTGGAGGTGTCTTTTGTGGTTCAGCAAAGGTTGTAAGTGGACACCGGGTCAAGCACGACTCACCTGCTGTACAGTATCGCCTTGGCAGAGCTGTGTCTCTGAACAGATCAGTGTCAGAGCAGTTGACACGCAAAGTCGTATAATGTTGAGGTGTTTATCTTAGAGTGCAATTATTCTGTAGAAAATGAATCTACAGTCATTTTGAACAGCAGGAAATGCCAAACATTTGCTGGTTCCAGCTTCTAAAATGTAAGGATCTGCTGTCATCGTAAATAAAATAGCTTTGGGTCTTGAAGACGTTACCTTGGGCTTTTGAAAATTAGGATGGGCAATTCTAATTACTTGGACACTTTATGAAATAAATGTTGAACCCTAATCTTCAAAACAGGTTTGTATAGATGTAGAGACTCATTATAATCTGATCTGGAGACATGTCGGAAAACGTTTGTGTCACGAAAGAAGAACACATAAGAATTTATCCTCTCATTGACAGTAGCACTATGGTAATGGGCTTTCAAGGTTTCCCATACAGAGTTTTTTGACAACCATTTTGGTTCCTTAAAATTATGCGGAATTTGAGTGGGTGTTTTACAAAAATGGCTTTGCCTTTAGTTAGTTAAGGTGTCCTTTATAGAGTGATGTAGGCTAGGAGTCACGCTGCACAAAACCGCCCCAGTTTCATCTCTGAGAGAATTAATTAATCACTAACATTGAGAGAAGATTCGCGTTGATGGCGGCTCTCATATTTATGTGGCCTTGTTGTATTATTAATCCAGTATTACTGAAGTTCCATTTTCAGGGATGACGATAAAAAAAATCTAGTGAAGAGCACAGACATTTTTCTCCTTTAGGAATTTGTATAGCCGAAGCTGCAAAAACAAGTAAGTGAAGAAAATCCAGCCTTTTTAACTGTGCTTCTGAGTGTGAGCAAAAACCAATCCAAAAAAGGACAGTTTGAAGTAGCAAGATCAGATGCAAATGTTCAACTGCCGTTAATTAATAACCTGCGTATCAGCGCCAGGTGCTTCATTTAAATATGAGAAATGTCGCTGGTACTGCGGAGGACAAATTACAAATTGCCTGTCAGGCATAGAGAAAGGGGAGCAGAAGAATACCCACAGTGCAGCCCTAGAATGAATGATCAGTCTATCTGAAGCATTTATGATGTAAATTACTGATCAAAGATCACTGTTTGTTCCTTTTTTTTAAAAATTTCCTTGTAACTTCACGAAGAAAAACAATAATCCTAGAACATTAGGATATTATTTGCATGTTGCAGCTAAATAATGGTCTAATTGTAAAGGTGACAATTCTTACATACTTCAATCTGTACAGACCAGGGTAAACCTAAAAATATGAATAAGATGCATATTTATAAAGCATGTTTCCTTTGTTTTACATTTAAGGAATCTACTCTGCAGAAACTGGTGTTTGTAAGGTGTACATAGTGCTCCGGCTCAGCTACAGCGGCCCTCGAACACACTCAACCTCTTCCTCTATGCTCAACTTCTTTTCCTTCTTTTACTGGCTGAAATGAATCCCTGAACTAACGTTAATAAGCTAAACATTGTCACCCCCCTTCCTCAGACAGACTAGACCCCAGCTGGTATTAAACCCAATATATTTCCATAATTACCTCATTCAAGCCAAGCAGACTGGATGGGAACCAATTAGTGGTTTTCATGGCAGCAATATTACAAATTCCTTCCGATTTTGAAAACATTGGGACACCTGCTTTCCTTCATCCCTTCTATCTCAGCTCTGGTATACAAAGGAATATCTCTGTCGCTGGCAGTGTTCAGGGGTGATGAGATTACAGTTGAAGTGACCAAGAGATCAGAGTTTAACAAAGTTTAGTTAAAGCATGCTGTAGCAGATTTTGATTGTATTAAATGTGTGCTCGTCGTGTGTCTTCGTCAGCGGTGGGTGGTCAGCAGACAGATGCGATTCGAAGGAGGCTTCCAGGGCCGCTGTAACAAACTGGTGGACGGCTGCTACTCTTTCTGGCAGGCTGGACTCCTGCCTCTCCTCCACAGAGCCTTATTCAAAGAAGGTACTGTATCTTGTAGGTCATAGTAAAGCCTCCAAAGTGGGCATGTTGTGTTGTTACAGGTCTTTTAAGAGTAATAAAAACATGTGACCTTGGCGCTAAAAATACAAATTTTTCATCAGTAATTGCATTTTCTTCCCCCTGCAAACTTGCTTATTAAATGTTTTTTTTAAAAAGACAAAACAAACAGCACAGCACAATATCAAAAGAATCATTAGTGCTTTCTCGCTTAGGCGTAAACTCAATATCAGTTGCTTGTTTCCCACTAACATGTAGAGAAACCTGGCTTGAGAATTTTCCCTATAGCCACCAGAAAATCTATTATAAAATTAAAAAAGAACTGTAGTGTAAGCATAATTAATAAAGTTTTCAGAGCTGTATTGGGTACACACGGTGGAGGTTTTTCTCTGTTTATTTGGTGATATTTTTCCTGTACTGGCTTTTGTTTCCTCTCAGCTACACTGCAGGAATATGGGTGTGGTAAATAGGGGCTGGTCATTTTCACTTTCACATGGATTACACAGTATATCCTTTGGTGTTTTCTGCTGAAAGACACTGATCATCACAATCTTTACTGTAAACAAGGTCTTCTGAGTTTGCACTGGAAATGGTGCTTTGATAATGAAGTTTTCACCTGGATTTTTTCATTTATTTAAAAAAACGAAATAGCTAAAAGCTAAAATTAAATATTTTTTCCCTATCGTGTACAGGAGAGTCAGAGCTAAGTCGGCAGCGGTGGATGTTCGAGCAGCAGGCCTTGCAGGAGTACATCCTCTTCTGCTGTCAGAACCCAACAGGGGGCCTCCTGGATAAGCCTGGCAAGTCAGTCCCACACCATCTGGACACACACACCACAACACATTAAGGCTGGCAGCAGAACACACACACTCTACACTCTTAATGTAGGGCTCTACAATAAAACAATAACAATAATTATTGTGAAATAATGTTTCTCAATAAGAATATCATCTTACTTTTTCTATTAAGATGTTTATTTTGTTGAGCAAAAATTGACTGAAAAAAGATTTTACTTAATTTTACTCGTGCATTTTTGTTGAAAAAAGATTTGATCATAATTGTTTTGAATGTTCTACCTCAGATTTGTGAATGGATCCACTGTTTGGCATCAAGTGTTTTTCAGGTTCTGACCATAAAGAAGAGTTTAAACCACAATTAACCATCTGGTTTCTTAAACTTTCACTCAGGAGCAAAAATCAGCCTTTAAACTCAAAAGAAAAAATGATTTGACATTTATGGTGATAATTATCGATATCGAATGATATGACTTTTTTTTATCGTGATAACATTTTTGGCCATATCGTCCAGCCCTAGTCTAATGTAATTAACTCATGCACATCATTAATATATCACTGTACTATATTATGTCTTCATGTGTCCAGATCCAGAGATTTCTACCACACATGTTACTGTCTGAGCGGCCTCTCCATAGCACAGCACTTTGGAAACATGGACCTCCATCATGAGATGATCCTCGGCAGGGAGGAGAACAGATTGGTGAGGCTGCAGCAGAGTGGATTTGTTTTAGTAGAAACACATGACTGCTGCCCAGTTCCTTAAGAAAAATAACAGCACTGTTAAACAGTCCAGTCAGTACATTATTAAGTTTAGCAATATTGGATGAATATTTGTGCATATTCTGGCCAATGTGCAAAATAAATGAGAGTACATAATGGAAATTTGGAAACCTTTTCACTTTGACTTTTTGATCAGTGGTTTCCAACATTTTTTTGTCTGCTGTACCAGATGACCGTTAGTATCATGTGTTGTGTTTTAATGTGTTCTTTTGAAACTGGATGTTGTTGCTAATTACTAACTATATAAAAGTGGATAGTGTTACAGCTACATTGTGGCGTTGTTGCTGTTGGCTTTATGTTCTCTTTTGCAGTAGGTTTGGTCACGTTTGCATCAGTACCTCTTCCCCATTTATCCATTACGCTGCAGTTTTTCGAGTTCTCAGCTAGCTTGCAAACTGGTTTTCATGCGCTGTTAATCACAAAAGATTGAAGCTACAGCCAGCAGCCGGTTAGCTTACTTAGTGTAAAGACTGGAAACAAAGGCAAACAGCTAGCCCGGCTCTGTCTGAAGAAAACAAAATTGGCCTACCAGCACCTCTAAAGCGCACTTATCAACATGTTATATCTTGTAAGTAATATCTTCAAAGTATAAAAACATGGTGGTGTGGTTGTACGGGGGAGTTATGTCCCGAACAATTTCTTAGCCAAGTGCAGTAACTTCCACGCGTCTTGTTGTCACTCTGAGGTTGCCAGTCAACCAGCAGAGACTCCAGGAATTCACTTCACCTGGATGAAATGTCAAGCTATCGCTTCAAGGTGTTACAGGTGACTGAGGTGGAAGGCCTGTCCTGTGAAGTCAGCCTGTTGTAGCAGGTAGTTTGTTGGCTCTTTGGACAATAGATATACTATGCCTCGCACCAAAGCTGGAGGACACAAAAATGTGGACATACTTTCAATCATAACTTGTAGTTTTAGTCAGTCTTTCTATGTTCCCCCTGGGAACTGCAGAAGTACAGGAGCTGTGAGAAAAGCTAAGCAGACAGTGGTGCAGTCTGCTAAGAATAATGTTTGTTTTTCAAATGTAAAAAGGCCTGCATCCAGCATAGATCTTTGTCACGGCTGCCTGATAACCAAAGTGGGGGGGGTTTCTTTAAAAAAAAAAAACTAGAGTTATGTAAATAGGCGCATGAAGAATTCTCAGAAAGTTTTTTATTCCCAAAGGTCTGTGTCGACAGTGGCTCAGAAAAGATCAGCATTAGTCAGCCTCCTCACTGGGTTATTTAATTTATTATCAAACAACATGATTGATGGCCAGGTTTAGTCAGTTAATGGTTGGAAAATGAAAATATTCTAAATCAAGTTAACTGAGCACCTTTTTTAAAAAGCCTCATCAGCTGCTTAATTTGCCTCTGATGCACCACCGTAAATTATTAAACTAATGGCTTTTTCTCTCTGCCAGTGTCAAAAACAATGTCATGCTCTCTTGACTGTTTCATGCACCTTTGAAATGTATTGCATGCCTTTCTTTTATTTTTTGTACAACGGTATAAGTTTATTTCCTGGTTACATTTTGATGTATGAATAGCATTATTTGAAGTGCTGATGCTGGTGTGGAGTTGGAACAGTATAGTAGTCAAACTAAGATGTGGTGTTACTTAAAGATGTCACCGGCAGTGGTGTTGGTTTTATTTTCCTGTTTCCTGTTGTCTTACTGGCACTCGCAGTCGTTTACAGTAAGTCTGCCCCCTGTGCATGCATATGCATATCACCTCTCACGATTACTGTATATAATTAGGCAGCCAAACAGGAACCCTACAGTGGGTTTGTTTAATCACATCTTTAGTTAAACTGAACATTAATCTTGAGGTCAGAATCCAGTATTATTTTTTTGTATGCTGTACATATTCTTAGAAACTGAACTGGGTGTGGACACTGTCTCTGTAATCGTGATTAGGTTCTCTCTTTTCTGAAACATCATCAGGTGTTGATTCAACACTGGGAATTTTTGAGCCAGCGTTTGTGGCAGTGTTGCATTAGATTGCATTGCAACAAACTCGGGTCGACAGAATACAGAAGAACAGGACAAAGGCAGCATACCATTATATTTTACAGGAGCTCTTGATTTTCCGTACTAAATGTTTTGGTTTTGTTTGAGGGACATTTTTGTTCAGGATTACTCTTGATAGGTCGGTCTTAACTTTCAGTTTCAGACTTTAATATAGTTTCTGAGACGTGTGGGTACCTACATTATCTGCCTTCACACCCACTTGATTGGTGAAGAAAAGCATTTGACATTTTTGGTTTCAGAAAGATTGAAAATGCACAAAGCTTTATACAGTGCAGAAGTGGTTAAAGACATTCATTCTTGTTTAGCAGACCAGTTTTAAAAGGTCTCCATGGATAGTGGAGGCCATTTACACTGTAATTTAATTAAGACTTACAGTATAAGTAATACTGTATCTGTAATTACACCCAATCCAGATAAGATAAAGTAGTTGGAAAAGATCAAGAATAGGAGCAAATAGAGGCTTAAAGTAAAATATTATGGTAAAGCAAATGTCTTATTTTCCTCTTGTTCTCTCTTGTAGGCTCCAACTCATCCAGTTTACAATATTTGTCCAGAGAAGGTGGCTCAGGCCCTGCAGCACTTCCACCGGCTGCCTGTCCCTGAGTACAACAGGCAGCCGGGAGACTCTGCCGGCGACGGACTGTCAGACCCCGCCGCCGCTTCCGGATCAGCCGACCAGCAGTCCTAGTTAGTCCTCAGTGGAGACGTCCTCACTGTGTGTGAGAACCAGCCAACTCTGGGGAATGGACTCGAACCAAGGAACAGCAGTCGGGTCTGATTTAGATGAGCTCAAGAGCCGGGCTCGTCTATATAACGTCCTCACGTGAAGGCTGGAGTTTAGCAGGAGGTCGCCTGAATACAGGCCAACAGTTGTGTGTGGGCAGCTTTGCATTCAGCTGACTTTTTTGCTTGCAATGCCTATTGTTTTCATCCTCTGAAATAAAAGTGGAACTTTATAAGGTTTCAGTATGACCCAAGTTAATAAAACTTTATACAGCACTTTTACATAATTGTGTTACAAAATGCTTTTGTTAAAATGATTGGCACACTTCAGACAAATCAGAAGACTTTTTTACAAGCACCAGCTGAATCAGCAAGAGTTGACTTTCGGGGATTTAGCTACAGTAAAGAATTTACACATTCTACATATCTTTAAGGCCAATTTCAAATAAAGCATTCATCTCCACCATAATTTCCTAATAATTTATTGCAAAGAACGATGTGATCCAGCACTTATTACAGGTACAAAATTCTGACAGTTATTACAGTTTTGTTTTAGAGCCACAACTATTATTTCATGAAGTAATACCCGTTACAACTTGTTTTGTCAGATCAACAAACTAAAACTCAAATGATCAATATAAGACTAACAGATGATCCACACATTTAAGAAGCTGGAACCGTTTGCTAATTTTGCTTGAAATTTTTTAAATAAAAATAGCTGATGATCAATTAATCAGGCAGTTAATTATAATCAACTCTACTTTGGTTTAAAAGCTGCTGTTGGTTTCCACAGGAGTTTATTTTAAACAATGGCTCCATTTAAATTAAACTTGCAGAAAATAATCAACTCACTTTAGAAATAAAATATTAAAAAAACATCCAAATAATTAAAACATTTCTTCCTCTGTGGAGGTCAGCATGGACGGTTACCGGAGAACTTTGACTCGTGACCTCAGGATTCCTAAAAAAAAAAAAAAAGGCTACGTTCCTGCCTGCAAGCAGAAAATTATGAGAAACACAAGCAAAAAAAATATCCCTGAAATAAGAGGCTACTGGCTGTTCTTCACACACGAAAACAGCAGCTGGCCCAGTTTATTTCTCCACGTTAATAACAGCTGTGTAAAGGAAGAATTGTTATATCTGACATTATGTCCCCAGTATTTATTCTAGACACCTGCCTGCATCAGTGGAAACCAGAAAAACCTGAAGTTTTGTTTGTCTGTGGTAACGCAGCACATTCAGTCTGAAAGCCTGTTTGCAGACGTCCTCAGAAAGGTGACCTATTATGAAAAACCCGTCATTAAGTTCACAGCAGATTACAGGAAATATTGGCATTTATTAACGGTCTGGTCTGACCACTAAATAACCACATGGAGCGTGTTAAAGGATAAAATAGTTTATTTTATAGTCTCATAGTAAAGGTAGGCCTCAACTTGCAAGACAATTGTTGGCAGTATGTACAACATACTTGTAATTTCCATGGAATGGAATCGGACAAACAAAGACCTATTACACTAATTATATCCTCCTAAATGGAAATCAAATGGAAACAATATACATACACACACACACATTTCCTAGACACGCAAAATGCTTCCTTTTTTCCGTGGGGGATTTAGCAACATTGGTTTTTACTGTGTAAAGCACAACATCGACGGGGACTTAATTTGCTTTCTTGTACTGCAAAAGACGGGAGCTACCTTTGACATTCAATACCTATTTCATACCCTTAAGGAAAACTACATATGATAAATTGGCATTTTCCCATGACTTGTGAGATTACAACAAAATGCATAACATACTTTTGAAGTTGAAGACATCCAATCAATGCTTTTTATAATATATAAAACGAGACGCCGAACGTATTCAGCCACCTAAAGTCATTCACTACTTCAAGCTAAAGGACGAAATACGGTACAAGCTCAGGAATATCCTTCAAAACATCAATTTCAACAAAGGAGCTATGTTGTTCTTTTTTTTTTTTTTTAAATCTTGTGTTAATAAACGTGTCAGGCAGAAAACATCTGCAATCCAGTGGGCCTGAGGTGGGTCACTTTAACATTAGCTTCAAAGCGTCTTCACATTCTTGAGTGGAAAAAGTAAGCTACAAATGTTTTATTTTAAAAAGGTAAACTTTTCCAGCACGATTCATCTAGGTATGTGTGTGTAAATTCTAAACAGGTTTTTATCAAGAATAACAAAATAAAACACAAATATATATAATATAGCAGTGCTTGGAGGAGTACGCCCCGCACACTCGCCCTCCCAAAAACAACCCGGGAGGAGGAGGGGCTTTATTGAGGGTACTAAAAAAGCATCAAGTCCTTAGATAGCCAAGCTGCCTCTTTTTGGGTTTTGGATTGTTGGCGTTGCTGAGGTGGGGAAACCAATGACTGATAACCAAAGAAAAGAGAGGAAGAGAGGGATATGGGGGGGGGGGACCTGAAGCTCTCTGGACAGACGCAGTCATCTTCCACCCTGCTGACTTCTGACTTCCTCCCTCCTGTTCTTGGGGACTGGGTGGGAGGAGAGATGATTGTGGCGGCGGTGTGTGTGGATGTTCGAGGAGTCATGAGTCTCCACTGCGAGCCCACCCAGGGATGGAGGCGAGAGAACGAGGAGGGAGCAGTGAGGGAGGCTGGGGGGTGGTTGTTGCTGGCATGAGGTGGGGGGGTGGGAATCGATGAGCCTCGAGAGCTTTGAAGGCTGCGTTTCCTCTCGCCCTCCCTTTTACCCCGCTGCCTCGGCCAGGTTTTAAAACTGCTCCGCTCTCTAGCTGGCTTCCACGCGCAGCTTCTTCCTGTTTGGCGGCTCCTCTGCTTCCGACTCGGAGCTCGAGTCGGAACCCCCGTCGAACGCAGACACGGCGCTGCCTTTGGGGTTGGTGTAAAGGCTGCTGTCAGAAGACGAGTAGCTGGCCTGGAGCTGGGTGGTGCCCTTCACCTTCTCCAGAGCACGGACTGCATGAACACAAGACACAGGAAGGAACATGAACGGATGAAGAAGGTGAGGGAGTTTAAGAGATGCAGTCAGGCTGGGGACACCTTACATGACTGAACAGGGAGATTTTTCTTTGAGGAAATGCAGATAAGCAGACAATCCAAAACGGAGGAAGTCATGATTAGCTGTGTTGCACCATCCGTTTCTATATAACTTGTGCTCCTGGATGTTGTAAGAACTTGATGTAGTCTAGGTATTTTCTCACAGAGGGTTTCTCTAGATGTCTCTTATTCTTTCTAAAACCTAGCATGTTCTTCAGGTTTTACATCAATATTCTAAGCTCAGTATTTAAATACAGGTTACTAAAATTTAAAAACTACCATTTTAACAAAGATGCTATGATTTAACAACAACATATCCCTGGGGCTGTGGTTCCATGGAGGACACTGAGTTCATGCTCTGTTTTTTTCCCCCCCTATGAATTTGGGAGTTTTAGTGCCCTGAAGTTCTCATCATATTATATAACAGAAGATTAAAATGGTGGGGTTTTAAAGGTTGATATAAGTTTAATCATGTTTAATTATTTAATCTATTTCAATTCAACTATTGGGCCATTAAATAAATATTGTCTCAGTGAAAACTCAGGGGGCATCTTCCTGGGGCTGAAATAAATAATAAAAAAAATATAATTTAACAGTTGCAAGTGAAAATTGGTCAAAATTATCATCATTATTTTGAAAATCCTGTCTACAGTCCTGCATGTGTCTTAGAAAAAGATGCAAACAAAATAAGCGTCATTATTTTGTTTAAACAACAGTGTTCAAATCTTACTGTCCATGGCTCAAGAAAGAAAACGTTCAAGAGAAAACCCACAGTTACAGAAGCTAAGTTTAGCTGGGAGAGGGGGCTAAACTCTGGCCTTCCACTGGTCTGGAGTTGTAGTGACACAACACACTTTGATTTTCAGATTGGGACTTCTTGTTCTCAAACCATTCAACCGCAAGCTCTTTTATCACTACAACATCCAAACAAAACAAACATGGCAGTGAAGCATTTGTATTTCCTCACCCCACCCTCTCCCTTCTTGCGCTCCACTCTCACATTTGCTCAACTCAAAAATTTTGAGGTCATGGGGGTCGTTAGATACAAACACAGATGTTCGATTCTAAAATTAGGTTCTTAAAACAAAATCGTGGTCAGATCAGTCTAAATGTCATGTAGAGTATCCTCAACCTGAAGCACAAAAACAGAGAGAAACAAACTGAAATCCAGCGGCGTTGCTACCTTGCTGTTCCAGCAGTGCATTCTGCCTCTTCAGGTCGTCGATGTCCTGCTGGTGTGTGTGGTTTTTTCGCCTCATGTACTGGATGTACTCTGTGGCTTTGTCTAGGATTTGAGCTCGAGACGCCTGTTTGGTAGACTGCTGTTAGTGACACATGCAGAAATTGAAGCAGTGACGCAAGTATCACATTTCTTATCACATTTTTTATACAAAAATTCCTGCTCCTCTCATGATGCTACATATGCTGAAAAACTGCAGGAGACTACGGGGAAATCTAGGACAACACTGTCTGTTTCTGCACAGCTTGCCTGCTCTTAACCTCCTAAAATCCTCTAGTAGTTCAGTCTGACATCCCCAGGCTAGGTCACAACCCTGACACATTACAGTCAGAGTGTTCGCCCCGATTACAGCAAACAAAAGCACTGCAGCGGCCCGTTAGCCCCAAAAATGTACACGGATTACAAACAAACATTTGATAAACATTTGCGACATGTCTAATTAATGCTTCCCTTGTGTCCCTGAGCTACTTAGCGAGGCCATTCATTGACTTAATATCAGCAGCAGCAGCGAGATTTGTGCTCATTACGGCTGGGTATCATTTAAAATTTTTCAAAAGCAGTGCAGATACGATACCCAAGCAGGGCTGAACAATTAACTGAAATCTTATTGAAATCGCAATGTGGCCACATTGGTGCAGTATTTGTTAAAGGCAAAATGTGTGTCAAAATACCATTTTAAGTTTTGTTGATTTTCAATCAGATGTCCTGGCCTACACATATTCATGGCCTACTATATACTCATATTCTACAGACTTAAAACATCTTTGTTTGGTACAGATCCCAAAAACCACCCCATAATTCATTTAAAATGTTTTTCAATTAAAATGAAAATAATTATGTA
Organism: Micropterus dolomieu; assembly: GCF_021292245.1. Classification (NCBI taxonomy): domain Eukaryota; kingdom Metazoa; phylum Chordata; class Actinopteri; order Centrarchiformes; family Centrarchidae; genus Micropterus; species Micropterus dolomieu. Next base: position 20,515,613 of record NC_060159.1, read on the forward strand.
AAATTATTGTTCCCTCTAAAATCGCAAATCATATCAGAGTTGCACTATTACTAAAAACAATCGCAATTAGATATCATTTCAAAATTGTTCAGCCCTATAACCAAGTTTCTGTATCAATACCAAAACCAGGGTTTCGTGCAGTGTTTTATAGGCCAAGACAAAGTCCAACTCCTGAAGAATAATCTTAATTGGCCAAAGCCTAAGCTGACATATCCTAGTCGCTTGTTTTTGTCTAACCAGACAAAATATTTAGTTTAATATTGAAGACTGACAATACCAGAAACACTAGAAAGGTGAAGTTTGGCCATTTTTTGGTAATTTTATCTAAAACAATTTTCAGTGTATTGACTAACTGATTAATCGACTAGTTTAGTCTGAGCTCTAGCTAGTGTTATTACTGTTTAGGGCCCCATCTACTAAATAAACTGATCATGAGACATGCATCAGGACCTCAGTGGCTTACCAAAACTCTGCAAAAGTATACTTTTTTCATACCTTTCTTTGAGAAATGTAAAACATTTTACCCCATAAAATCCTCCTTTCCATCCATCCTTTAATTCAACAAAAGACGTCAAAGTTCTAAAATGTTCAATTTTGTCTAAATGCAAGCGCACTACAAGGCCTTTGCCTGAATGAAATAGTGTAAAATTGGCAAAATGTTCAGTAATTGTCTGATTAAACAATAAAGGGACACAATTAGCAATCGGACCAGATATTAGATGCTATCTTCTAGTACTTGGCAGTCTTGTAAACTCTAAAAGCTACTGACAGGTTTGGTACTCAACCCTAATCCTCTCTTTATATTCTACTCTGCTTCCTCTCACAAGAGGAAAATACTGCATGTTGGCCCTAAAACAGATCCGTAATAGCAGTACGGTCCTGGGAGAGAGGTGGGGATCGACTGTAACCCAACGCGTCTTACAAATTATCAGCAAAAATCCCTCACATCGTCTCATGAACCCCCGCCCTTCACGCTTCGTGAGAGTCATGAACTGGTCTTTTAGGGGAAAATAAAACACTGCATGCCCAGTTACTGAACCTGCTCCAAATGCTCTCAATGACATGGATGTGAAAACAGGAAGAGAGCAACAAAATGTCCTCATAATAACTTCCTGACGCTTGTCCAAGTATTTAGACTGCATCACTGTAATGCTGCTGCCAATCTGCACTCTTCTACCATCTGCCCTCCTCCCAGTCCCTTCAACTATTTCCCTCCTCTGACGCACACACATTAAGCAAATGAAGACATTAGCATCTCTGTAAATTAACTATCATCATTAAAATCTATTAACTAAATCATTAAAATTACCTCATGGTAAACATGCCCTCACTTATAGATTTAAACAGAACATTTTAAACTAGAAATATTATACTTAACCTTTTAGTAAACACATGGGAAAAATACAAGTACAAAAATTTCTTACATGAGCCATTTGTGTGCCTGGGGGACCTGCAGGCTGAGCTTTACCAACCTTTTCTCCCTGCAGGGCGGGTACCGAGTCCCGGAGACTGTGAAAGCTGTCTTTGATGTGGTCCCTACGTTTGCGCTCCAGCGCATTGTGGTGTGCCCGTTTGTCTGCCTGCAATGAGAAGAGTCACAAGGCCTTCAGCCTGGCAGCAGAGCAGCATGGGTAGAGGACAGCGGGTGTCCAACCGTCCCTGGTCAACCTACACAAACCGCTCTGCTGCCGAGTCCCACTCTGCCTTTACAGCACCACCACCACTGTCGTTCAGGTTTTAATTCAGTGTAGTGATTATCATGAAAACCAGAAAATACACATATTTAGTTATCTTTCTGTCCATCGCATCAGATGTGAATGACGACGACTAGCTAGTGTCTGACTTTTAGTAAGAGGCCAATATAAATATTACGTTAGGGCTCCAATTATCGTCATTATTGGTTCATCTGCTTATTTTCACGATTAACTGCTTCATCCATTATAAAATAGTAAAAAATGCCCATTACACATTTCTCTAGCCTAACGTGACAACTTTGAATTGCTTTTTCTGTCCGACCAACAGTCCAAAACCAAAGATATTCCGTTAACTATCACACAAGACAGAAATGCAAATCCTGTCCATTGGCATGAATGCTTCTAAAAACATATTAAGAAAAACTGATTAATTTTCTGTCTATCAATTACTCGACTAATTGTTCCTCCTATAGACTGATCTTACCCTAATTTATGCCAGTTTAACATCAACAAAAGGTCATCCACCCGAGTTAAAACTGACTCAGTCCAATAACGGTATTATTTTAACATTGACAAGAAAGTGAAACTAGCAGGAGTGTGCATCTCCAGCACGGCTATACAATCTAACACAGTTGAAATAACGAGAGAAAAACCTACAATTTTGTATCTGGAACTCGCTCAAAATACATGTTATCTTGAAATAAGTGTGTCACCATTTTCTCATTCAAGTGCAATAGTTCATCTAATAACATGTTCCTCGGCCCAACTTTCACTAAAAACTGTCAGATTTTTGGGAATTCCTGCAAACAGTCTAATAAAAAAAACCACCTTGGCAGATACAAAGATACATAATCATTCAAAATGTCGCTGATTAATTTACTGTCAACTGACTAACTGTCAGCACTACATCCAACCACCCGATAACCACCGTTAGTCTAATAGTAAATAGGCCAAAAAACAGTGTAAATAAAATAATTTAAATTACACTTTTATCAGCTGAAGTTGTTTCATTCTGTGGCCTTTTGGCCTCCTCCTGAGCTTCCATCCCCCTCCTCCAACGTGACCCATGCCAACCCCCTCACTGCATTTCTGTTCCCTCTTCTCTGTAGGAGCACACAGGAGTGGCCCTTCAAATTCATGACCAGGTCAAAGTCAGGACACTCAAGTCATTCAACATGGGGTGAGAGGTGGGAGGACAAACAGCAGGTCCTGGATGAGGATTACACCGGCTGAATTAAACAGACAAAGGCCTCATGAAAGGTTTATAAAGGCACTTTCAAGATTGGCATTTTGTAGCTCGAGATTCAAGGTTCATGAGCAGAATTTTGTTCGCCTCCTATCACACGTGATTCTGGCCTAAGCCATGCTGTTACCAGACTGAGACATTTAAGTCCATCACAGCCCGTACAGCTCGACTGATCATCTCGCTCCACACACCTCCGACAAAGCAAGGCCCCATTTAAAAATTAACAAAAAAATCCAGCAAGGTTATGTGGCCACGACACCGCCTCAGGCAGATGGGAGACAAGGTCGAACTCATGTGGCCTGGTGTCATCTGACTCATTTTGTCCAAGTAGCCACAAGTAAGACAACACGCAGGTTAAGACAAGCCTTCAGCATGTCAGATGTTTGGTGAGAGGGACGATGTGTAACGTGTGACTCAGTCAACAACATCTGTAACAAACACAAGCGATCGCTTAGCAATTTATACTAAAAAAAACAAGGTCCTAAAAGGTGAACCATCAGCTTAAATGTCACGCATTTGAAACTGAAAATGTAATAAAAACCCACTTTATCAAGATTCACTGCATATATTACTAACAATGCCCGCATTGCGATTAGTCTGGCTGGCATGGTAACAGCTTCTCCTGTGGCCTGTTGCACAAGGGCCATGCAGGAGAGACAAATCCACCAGGACCACGTGCCTCCTCGTATCGTAAAGAGCCACTGAGAGGCGAGACTCCACTCCCTACATTAACTCCGGCATAAACAAACACATGACTGGTACTGATGGCATGTGCAATTACAAGTCTGGCAGACAATTTCATGTTCGATAGTTTCAGCGAGTAGACTGGATGTTAAGAAAGTACACGTGGCTGAATTATAATACAGAATACACTACAGGACTTTGCTCCTATTGTGAAGATATCAGGTTTATCCTGTGTCACATGTTGTTTGGGTTATATATGTGCACATTTGGTGACACACAACACTCACAAAACATTTAATAGGCACGTGAGCTTCAGCTGAAAACGCACACATTGCTTCTTTCATCAGGCAAGATACTTAATATCATTAATCTTTTAAAGTTAACTAAGATCCAAGACTGTCTTCAAGCACTAATCTCTGGAGCTGCTCCATATACAATTACTACGCAATAATGGGCATTAAGTGCCCTGGGTGCTTTAAATGAACACTTTGGACCTGGCTATTTCTAAACATCACTCCCATGTTAAGTTTTCTGGGTGAAATCGCCCAATAATCTACAAAACTAAAGCTACTTGACATTTAAACTGTTTGTACAGAATTAAACTATTCTTGCTATAATCCCGTTACAGGGTTTGCTGCAGTGTTTTATAGCAGAGGTGGGCCACTTCTTTATACTTTTATAAAATAAAACATCCATTTTCGGGAAATAGAGCAGAGGTTCTGTTTCACACAGCCGTGGCTTGTTTTTCGGCCATCATCTACGACTAAATGGATCACAAGATGAGATGTGTTGGATCTGGATGGCATACTTTTTTTATAGCTAAAAATACAAAACTGGGAGATACGGACAAAATTCTCAATCCCTAAATGTTATTTTATACCACATCATCATTACATGTTGCAATAAAGTTAAATTTCTGGAAAGATTTATTTAAATACTGTTGATGGATAAACATACACGAAAGGAATGTCTGTTTTTGGCCAATGCAATAAGTTAAATATGTGATAAATCTGTATAAAAATCCATAATACACCCTGAGAAATTAAAGTGACCGACTCGGCAGCATAAACGGCGCAGCAAAATCACTGCTATACTCCCAGTATGCATGGTCATATCACTAAACCTTACTTTCTAAAATTCTCTGCAACGTCTTACCTCACTAAGACCCAAGTTATTTTACATATTTTCCCTACTGGTGTGGCTAAATTTTATTGCATGAGAATTTTTATCATCATCATTTGGGAATGAACTGAGCTACACCATGTGTACAGCACGAGAGCCAGTGACGTTGTCCTGTAAAAGTTCTCTGACATCAAGCTACCTTCACAAACACAGGTGCCTCCTTAGCTACATGGTACATGCTATCTGAGTTGTTAAGCGCATCATGAAAAACAGGTGTCCAGTTACCTGAGTACAACCATTATCAGTTTTTCATAAAATGCCAGCTGAGCTGCTCCCTCCATTCTACTCATACCTGACCATGACATGTTACATAACTGCTCCAGGTGCCCAGTAGAAGAGCTGATAGCCACCGATGGCCGTCTCACATTCTCTGTATGAAAGCCTACACTTCTGTCAGTCTGCTGGAGTATGTGGAAGACCTTCTTGCACTAGCAACAGTGGAGGCACCAATAAACCAGTGGGCAGATTAGACCAATAGAAAGTATAAAATGAACAGTATGTTCTTCCTTACTTTTAAGCTATAATCAAGTAGAGCTCATTTAGTTTTGTTTTGATTGGTCTAAATTATTTCTTTTATCAACCAATTAGTCTGTAAAATGTCAGCAACTTCTCAGAACCCAAGGTTTTCACAATGCCAACAGTCAAAAACCTAAAGATATTCAACTTAAAACAATATCAAACAGAGAAGAACAGCCACACCTCTGATGAGCTAAACTGTGAATTTTTGTTTACTCAATCTATTTATATAAATAGTTGAAGATACATTTTGTATCAATCCACTAATTGCTTTGGCTCTATTTATGTCTAACATATAACACAATGCATACTGTACATCAGGTCTTTGGTGCTCGCTTTGTGACTAGACATTCAGTCTATTATCTCACCAACTAAGACATATCTGCAGACAACAGACCCACCATGAAACCTATAATGTCTGCCACACTGTAGCCACCATTAGTTAAAGATTTAACATTGTATGCAGGGCTAAGTGATCGTTTTATTTCAAAATTGTGATTTTTAAAAAGTGCAACTTTGAGCTGCAAGGTTTAAACTGGCTGCTGTTGACGCAATTAGATATTTCTTCAAATCGTTCAGCCCTATTAGTATCTGTGCAGATTTTAAAGCTACATTCCTAGATTTGCACTGATGGAAGAAGCAACCGTCTGATTCTGGGGGATGCAAACAGCTACTAGGACATACAGATTTATGCTTATAGCTTCAGTAATCAGATTAAATAATACTAAGTGAGCTGAAATCAGGTTTGAGTCTCTCATGTGGCTCTGCGTTTGAGCTCACGACTGCTTTGAAGCAAAAGTAAGCGTGATCAGAGAGACAGGCCTGAGGTCTGTTGGAGGGCACCAGCAGAAAAAGATCATCTCTTATGTCATTATCATTAATGCATATTCTAAAATGTAACACTAATGTTTCTGTAATGCCATTTCTGCAGTTAGATTCTAGGTATCTGACAGGAGGTAAGGCGTCGTGCTGTGCAGCCTGTGCATCAACCAAGTCCTGCAGGGTGTTTTTCTCGCTGGTATACGATGCAGCTATACGTCATTCATTTAGGCTGCCAGCCCTTTAGTGGCCTGTAGAGAGAAGATGGCTCTAATCACTGACTGCAACACAGGAAAACATCCCGCAGCACCCCTTCCTGACAGAAGGCTTGTCGGAGATGCAGGCGCGGCCACCGCTCCTCCACCACATGCAACAAGCCTTTACACCTTTTTCCCCCAGCTCTGCATCATCGTGAACGCAGTGCAAATGTAAACGGCGTCTCTTTACTGGAGTGACCTAGATGTGCAATTCGCAAAAACCTGAAAACGAGCGGAGTCCCCGTGGTGTGAAGTGAACCGCCGGGGGATCAAGACTCTGGGCGACTAAACCACCGAGCGCAAAAATGATTGTATTAACCGGAAAAATAACCATGTCTTTGTAGCGGGATAAAGCTTTGGTCTAAATATAGATGTCGTGTCACCCTCTCCCTATGGCCGCGTACACACAGGATGGGGGATACCCTGCAGTGCACTACTAACGCTGATGCCGAGGAACAATCGCTGCACTATTACAAAAGCACTATAGTTAAATGTTATAGAAAATAACGGAACACTGCCGTGCATGAATATATATTTAAAAAAGAAATTTAGTTTTTCCACAAGGCAGAAAGCAGTACTTTCACATTCTCTTTGAAGTAATATTAACCTCCACATTATAACGATTAAATACAACAAAAAATAGGCAGAATGGGATGAATAAATCAACTTTTACAACAACAGTGAAGCATTTTTTGGCATTGGAAAAATCCCCCCAGCATTACGCACCACATTGTGATATCTCGGTGAGTCTTCCTGCAAAAAAACAGAACAAAAAGTACAATTGTAGCCAAAATTGTTCAGCAAATCTTCCTGTTTCGCTGAAGTCAATAGAATGTAGATTTATTTAGCAGATTAGCGAAACTCTGAGGTAGCCAGAAAAGCTAGTGTTGCTTATCAAATAACAAGAATCCCGGTAAGTAATACTTATCAAGACAGAAAAGCAAAACTAGCCAGCTTACTGGTAGCTAACGCTAGCTGAGCCGCTAGTTCAGCTAAATCGCAAGCTAGCAGAATGACATCCTTAAAAAGCTAAAAGTGGCCATACTCACGTCACTATCGACTTCGATATCATCGTTATCACTCATTCTTCGATAAAATAGGCTAGTTTAAAGGGACGGGTGGCTAAAAAACACACATGAATCAGCTTAGCACCGAGCGGCGCTCCAACAGACAGACTGCTAAACGCTCACGTACTGTTTGGACAGAACCGAGGTGGACTATACCGTCTCCACGTGACTACACCACACACGCACGCACACACACGGAGCTACCACTGCGCAGCACGCCTGCGTGACATTCCGGGGGCGTGTGGGAATTGTAGTTGTTCAGGCAGGTTTTCCGTGTATCTTTAAAAAGGCTTACATTATTTATTGTTTTTTTTTCAATGTGGACAGATTTAAAAAGATAAGATGCCAGGCGACGAGCGGTGGGGAAGTCAGTCACCTGCTTGAATATCATTAAACTAACAAGCGATGTTTATTCGTAAACTACAACGCCCAGGAGCGTTCATTCTGCTTGCAACATCACAGCTTTTCTCTTCAGAAGCATTATGGGAATTGAAGTTGGAATCATATTTGTATGTCATGTATGCCATGGCTGACACACGTGGATTTTTAGAATACACTCAAGAAACACACACACACACACACACACGCACGCACGCACGCACGCACACACACACACACACGCACACATGCACACATGTTACAACAGTCTACAAATAAACACTAATCAGGTGATTCCTTCCTCTTATCACTTAGAGTGCGGCTCCGTTTACTGATATTTAAAGCTATAGTTGCCATAACAGTTGCTGAGCTGAAACGATTTCTCAATTAATTGGAACTCCAGGGACAGAAAATGTACTGGCAAATATTTTAATGATCAATTAGGCCTAATCATTTTAAGTAGGCCTAATTTTGCTAGCAAAATAGCAAAATCCACTAGTTCCATGTACTAAAATGTGGTTTTCTGTCATTGTAAACTGAATTTATCTGGGTTTTATTGTTGACCAGACAAAAAATTTCATCTTGGGCTCTGGGATATAACTACTATACTACTATAGTGGTATAGTAATATGCTATTCTATGGACATTTTTACTATTTACTGATGTTTCATTGACCAAACAATTAATCAAGAAAAAACATCAAACACTACTTGATGGTTATACCACTAAACATCTGACATGTAGCCATTATAATGAAGAATTCAATTACCACAACGCATATCTTTAAGATTATTTTACGTACATGTAATGGTGGGGACGGAAAAACGTGATATGTAGTGTGGGGGCTGGTCTCAGGACAAATTGTGAATAATCTGCCCTGCTGCTTTCTTTTTCACAAAATTGTGCTGTAGATAAGGAGCTTACGCTGTGGATTATTTTGCACTGCAGCAGTGGGTCAGCAAATGTGGTTAAAAAAACAAGCTGGGAGCAGCCCCTTCCATTCCCCCAGCAGGTCAAGAGGCGACACCCTATCCTCCATCGCTTTCCCTGCAGACACAGGGCTTTAGACCTGCACTGACCTTGATCCTACCATCTTTTCCTCCACCTCCTAGTGAACCTGGATCATCCCCCTTCCTGTCTTAGACCTCTATATCGAGTCCTCCTGCCAATTGTACCCCCCCCCCCCTCCCATTTTATAGAACTATCCTATATTATACTGTATGTCCTGCAGCAGCAGAGCCAAACAGGGTCACTCAGGAATATGGACCGTAACAGTATAGCCTGTTTTAAGGATGACAACACAATAAGGCCAGGCTTTAATAATGCATGTTATAATGCAGCAAAACCTCTCCTGGCAACAATGCATTTTGCTATATTTGTGCACTACAATTGCATTTAAATTACCTGTAGGGATGGGTATTGTTACAGAGACAATACAATAATGAGGCAGCGCTCACAGAAACCGAGATTCGCATCGGCCATCTCGCCACACCCTTAATGCTATTCCCCCCAGGCCTGAGGTGAGTTATGAAGTGTTTTGGTACCATTTCAGCTCACAATATTCAGACAGGGAGCTCAGACAGTGATTAGCTGTGGAGGAAAAAGTAGTAAAAATCAAGGTATTGGAAGGACTGGCCTGTAATTATAGAGAGGCAGATCAGTCCAGGCAAAACCTCCCTCCCCTCCCCCTATGTCCTTACAGGGCAGCCCCGTTAAACCATTAAAATGCCCTCCTTTTGTCCCCTTCCAGCATATTGCAGACTACACTGGAAGGGGCCCCATATGCGGTCACCATTAAAGATTTTTTTTTGTTCTTGCCCTTGTTGTCAGTGCATGACTTATGAAAGGGAGGGAGGTGGTGTACTGTCAGATATACCATGATGTTAAGGGCAGAGTGGTTTCTCTCCACACAGTAAGTGCCTTGAATGAGCATCATGTAGTTTAAAATGCAGTTCATGCGGTGATGTCAATAAACTGTGCAGTGTTAACATCTGAAAACACATTACGAAAATAATTTACCGTAATGTTACATATCAAAATGAAAATATCTAATGTTTGTTGTCTTGAAGAGAAAACAAACTGATACCGTTAAGTGCAGTCACAATCATCATGCTGCCTTGTATAAACTTCAGCATATTATCTATATATTTACAGTAATACTGTACATTTTTACAAGCAATCGCTTATTTCAAATACTTATACATTTGTTACTACTTATATTTGTATGACCTTTGATGTGAATTAGTTTGACAGTATTATTTCACAATGAATGCTTTTTGTGTTATTCAGTGATAAACTCGACGATGTATTTGAAACAGAAGTCATTTTGTATCCCATGTGAGATTTTCAGCCCCAAATTAAAAGGACTGGATTATAAAATACTGCCATACTGCTGTGTTGCTACATGCTTCAAGAACGCCACACGTGACATCTTTGTGGAACAAGAGCTGGACTAGTTTGCTCCGCCAAATCTTTATTCCATTGTTGCAGCGGAGGATGACTAACAGGGTTGATTGTCTCACTGGGGTAGAGACATATTTACATTTAACTCTTACCCTCTTTATGACTCATCGTGATTCACTAACAAGTCGGTCAGAATGTTGTCTGTTCAGTAATTCCACTTTAGATTTCTGTCGAGAGACGGTGGTGAGTTTTTAGCAGATGTCAATCACTGCTCCCTTACAATACTCCCTCCTGCCTCTTACATCCCGTCACTCTCATTGCATAGAGGTGCACTCTTTTCCAGACCACCATTTTGTAACCCTTCAACAATGTTCAACATGTTTCCCTTTGGGGGGGGGGCGACATATGACATCTTGGTCTATTGCAGTGATTTCCAACCTTTTGTTTGTCTGATAAACCCCCAGTTGCTCAAGTACCCCTTCATCGACACCGCGTGTCATGTTCCAAATGTCATGTTCATTTGACTTTACTTTAAAGCTACAAGACATTGTGAATATTTGGGTTTAGCTTCTTTTTGTTGGTAAGTTTGAATTTGCTGTACTGCCACTTAGAGGGGCAGAAGCTGGGCGTTTTTACCACTTATCCATGTCTTTTAATCTATTTAGACTTTTCTGCTGGCTTGCTAACTACTTTTCTATTAAGATTGGTACTTGGTACGACAAGAATTCTGTAAACTTTCTGCATCTCTCTATCATCTGTTTGTGTCTCATAAACACATGAGCGTACAAGCTGTGTGCCTATCTTTCTGTCTCTCTCCCTAGTTTCTCTTCAGGCATCTCGTCCTGGGAACCCTCTCTCTCCGGCTGTCAGTGCCTCACACCAGGTGTTTGAATCTGGATCTTTGTCCTCCAGGAGATTCAGCCTCTCCTCTTGTCTTTCTCTTGGCTCTCTATCTCTCTCTGTTATGTGCATGTTGTCCATGTCTCTCTCTCCCTCTGTGTATGTTTGTTCTTTTCTTTTCTTTTGGTGTGCTTGGGTTCTGCCTTTTGTGTGTTTGTGTAGTCTATCCTCTTCCAGGTCTCCGTGGCGGAGAAGCGGTTGTGTGGCTCAGGTCTTTTATTATGTTGATCTATTCTGTACACATGGCGTATATAGCTTGTCTGTCCATCCTGGGAGAGGAATCCCTCCCCTGTTGCTCTTCCTGAGGTTTCTTTAATTTTCCCTGTGAAAGGGTTTTCTGGGGGGACTTTTTACTCATTCGAATCAAAGTTTAAAAAAAACAGGTTGTATGCTGTACGGATTGTGAAGGACCTTTATTTGTGATTTATGATTTTGGGCTTTACAAATTGACTTGCTTTGCCTTTTCACACACTATTAATGGCAGGACATGATGTTCATGGTTACAGCTGACTCGAGTTTGTCTGTCACAATAAATATATTATACATATATATATATATGTATATATATATATATATAGCAGCCTTACACCAATTTATAACTCTATTTTTGAGTTTATTTTCCTCCTTTCAAATTGGCAGAGCTACTCCACAATATTTTCATTTACATAAAACTACTTCCGTTTGGAACCGATGTACTGGATTTACCTTGATCATAAATTTGTCCCATAGCTATGTAGAATATATTTTAGGAGTTTCTCTGGCCCGGCACAGAGCTACATGCATAAGAACTTTCCTCTTTCATTGACTGCAGAGGGTTTTGCAGCAGAATTGCCCTGCAAACTGATAGCTATCTGGAACCTTGGCACAAGCTTTAGAGTAACAATCTGTGAGCTGAGCGTAATTTGTGATCATGTGCAGAGTTTGTACTTGGCAAAAAGCTAATCTGCTGGCTAGCCAGAATGCTGTCGCCAACAAGCCTTAATGCAAGACTGTAGATCCTTAATGAGCAGATCATCCATTTGTGTATTTAATGCTCTCCTCTTGACAAATTCTGACTCTGTCTTTGGCGACAGGTGGCCACTTTGAGTTGACCGTTTCTTAACCGAAAACTAGCACTTAAGCCTCTCTATTGTTCAGGCACCAGTAAAAGCAGAATTACTGTGTGTTTGTTCCATCCAACAGTTTTCTATTGTGAAATGTAATGAAAATTGCAGCCTCTTGGGGGGCACACAACCTCCTCTCCACCATGGAGAACTTGAAGAGGACAAAGTCTTTTATGTTGTTTTGCTTGACTAAGAAAAGTCTAATTCTTTTGAACCCTTAGCCATACTTACAGTTACTTTTACATTTTAAAAGCAAAGCTGTTGCAGTTTAATTTGCAGCAGATAATGACATGCATCACAAGTTGTACTCTCACAGGACATAGATGATAATATTCTTCTCTTCCTCTCTGTGACTCATTGTGGTGATTAGTAAACAATTCAAAAAGAACTAATTCAAAGAGCTTTGGGGACATCTTCACAGGATCTTATTCCTCAGAAATTTCCACATCTGTTCTTCCAGACACAAATTTACCAGAGAGAGTATTTCTTAAAGTCAACATTTAACAAAAGTAAAATCTCAGAAACACAGAGTGAAACAAACTAAATATTTACAAATGCTTTCAAAAAGTGTTGGGGACAACATCAGCCATTTCAAAAAGTGGTGGGGACATGTCCCCAATGTCCCCAGTGTAAATGACACCTATGAGCACAAGGCCATCTTTTGACCTCCTACAAACAATCTTTTAATCAAATAATGTGTTTTAATTTGATTTAATTTAACTTTTTCACTTTCATTAAATCAGATCTGAGGAGTTTTCCTGCTGTAGACGTCTCTTATGTTTCTCTTGAGCTACAGAAGTAAACTGTGCACTAGATGGCACCTCTGTACAACCAGAAGCCTCCAGGTGTCATTTGTGACTGACAAAAATAGAGAGAGCCTACACACAAGGACCAGATTTTGTTTCAGAGAGAAGAGGAGAGCAGAGTTGAGGAACCTCTGGCCCAACAGGTAACTCAATGTATGCAATAGAACTGTAAACAAATCTGTCAGTTTTACATGTTAAGATGGGATATGTGTTTGTGGGAATGCACTTTTTCTTCTATTCTGTACGAATTGACCCCAAAGAATAGGTGTGCAATTCTCACCTTCAGAAGCGTCAACAAGTCAGTATGGAGTTGACACATTTATAAATCTCTGTGGTATTTTCCATCTCTGTGTGCATGTTTTTTTTTTTTACGAGTGCAAAATAGATATGAGAAATCCACTGAAGGTAATTTTTCTGCACACAGCATGTGAGCATGCCAGTAGGGAGGATGTGGTTGCCTACTCTGGAGATGGAGGTTAACTTGTTACTGAAGCGCAAAGGAGAGTGAGGTTTGAAAAAAAGCAAGTGCTGTGTGTTTTTCCTCAGTCTTTAACAGATTAGCCAGATTTAAATGACTCGCTGCAGTAACATGTATCTACACCGTCAGCCAAAAGTTACTGAACATCCAATATCGTAGTGTTTTTTGGTTAAATCAATAAAATGATCAGTATTAAAAAAGGAATAGGTATAAGTGAATAGAGACATGTTTGTGACTTTATTGGAAATGACTTGTTGTGATCACTTAAATTAGACACCTACAGCAGGACGCACGTCCTTCATATCTTAAATGTTTCACAACTGCTGCTAAAATTATGTAGCTTTTATTTAAACATTCTGTAGGTCTGTCTTACCATTTTTAATCAGAGTTCTATCCACATTTCTCTGTTGTGCATTCCTCAGAATAATAATAACTTGCCTTGTAGTTGTAAGCAAATATAAGCATTTATTAATGTAATGTAATGTAAATCCTATGGAGACTGGTGTATTAACAGATAATGACTGATAATATAGCAGACAAGTAACATTATTAATATAAAATATGTTTTCAGAGGAGAAGTTGACAAATACTGGTCATTAATAAACACTTAGCGTATTATAAAACCATTTATCAACTGCTATATACTGCGTATAAATGCTAAATAGGGGGACTTAAAGTAAAGTGTTGTTTTCTCTGCATGTTGGGAAGCTGGTGTGTGCAGGTATAGTCATCATCCTACAAATGCGGAAAACACATGCAAGTATCAACTGTATAAACAAACATACAGTGTTTTCTGCTACAGGTGCCTTACGGTGATAGAGGTCTAATCAATTTCTAAAAATGTGTGTAATGTCTTTCTTACTTTTAGAGCATTTGTCTTAATGTTCTTGATATTTAAACAAAAATGTATGTTGAAAATGTCATAACAGTGTAAAATCATGAATATCTAATGAAAGCACACTGTGTTTCAAAACTACATGTCATGTAGCATTAGGTTAAAGGTTCTCAGGACCATATAATGTGTACTATGAACTGAAAGATTATGCTCTTTATGTTCACTGATTGAAATGCTTATCAACATAACAGTGACCTTGCTGCCTGTTCGGAGACAATGGACACTCCAAAGGAAACACTGTAGAAAGCATGGATGAGTTATTTATTTAAACAATTAAAGGATATACATCTGACTTCAGGATCTCCATATTTCTTTAGAACAGAGGTTTACAAAGTGGGAGGCTGGCCTCCTCAGGGGTCTCCAAACTGTTTTAGGGTAGGTTCAGAGAACGGAGGTGAAAAAAAATTATATTCATTTTCAAAAGAAGATCACATAGAAAATCCTAAATATATGTGATTTGGTTAAAGAGAGTTCAGAGATACAGTAGTTTTGGGGGGATTGTACTGTTTTTCCACTTCCCCAGAGTCAGAGGCATTCAGGGATTGAGCTAAACTAAGCAAGTAAACTAGGGTGTGTGTGTCTGTGGGGAGGGGGGGGGGGGGGGGGGCGGGGGGGGGGGGGGGGGGGGGGGGTCTGTCTGAGGGGAGGCCCACAGTCTCACACTAAAACCAGTGTTTCTTGCTGTGTTATAAAGGATTTGTTTCTCTTTGTTTTTCTGTCTGCGTCACTCTTGTCATGCTCTGATTCTTTTTTTTCTGATTGTATAATGAGAAAGAGCAGTTGAAGTCTTGGATAATGGGTGACATAATGAGAAAACCGTGAAGCTTGGAGAAGCATTTCATGATCCTGAAACCATTATGGTTACATTTGTGGACCAATTTCATTTCAACATTCGTTCTGTGTTCTCTGTCTTCCATTGTGGTCATGCTTGTGCCTGTGTGTGTCTGAGGATTACAACTCGTGCTGCTCCAACATGGAAGGCACCTTGGACTACGCAGCAGATCTGTTCCCTCATCCAGATTTGTGGCAAAATGACAGCTTCCTGGTCAACATAACGGTTGCTAACACCAGCTCAGTTTACACGGCTATGATGTCGCCTATAATGGACAAAACAATCAACATACTTATGATAATTGTATTATTCATCACCATGGTTTCACTGGGATGCACCATGGAGGTGTCCAAGATCAAGGTGACTTCAGCAGCATGCTGTCCTTTCATATACACCTGCAAGTAAATGATCTGTGTTTATTAAGGAAATAGAAGGTCTTTACAATAATGTCAACCATCAACCATTTTTTCTTCTTTCCAGAGTCACATAGTGAAACCTAAGGGTGTGGTGATAGCAGTGCTGGCCCAGTACGGTGTTATGCCTCTGACAGCGTTTTGCTTAGCTAAGGTTGGTATTCTTGTTATGTTCTGGTATTTAAGATTATAATCACATTGCAATTTTGATATACAGGAGGCATGTGAGGCCTCCTGCAGTCTAAAAGAATGTATCTCATTATGCTGGTTAAGTACTGTTTAGTAGAGCTGAAAATGATTAGTCGATCGACAGAAAAGAAATTTCTTTTGTTTGTCACTTTTCAAGGAAAAAGCACAAATATTCCCAGGCCCAGCCTTCAGATTTGACAATTTTTTTGTTTTATGTCAGTGTAAATTGAATATTTTTAGGTTATCGACTGCTTGTTGAAAAAAAAACCCAAGACATTTGAAAATTGCATAATAACAACACAAGACAAAGAGGAAATAGTAACACTAACAGACTGCATGAAAGCTTTTTGTGGATCAAAACAGCTAAGAATCAGGAAAAATTAAGCATTTCCAACAAATTGTTTTTATTATCAGTGTTGGGGAGTAACTAGTTACATGTAATTTAGTTACGGGATGTAATTACAAAATCAATTAATTACACATTTTTTCCAAGTAACTGTACAGTTACTTGGAAAAAATGTGTAATTAAATTACAGTTACTTTTGCAAATGTTCGTGATTACATTGGGGGTTACAGCTGAATATTTTCTGTAAAAAGCTAAGTTATATGGAGAAAATTCATTTTGCTGCCTGCATGTTTTTCATCTGCACAGTGTCTTCCTTTGTCATTTCCAGCCGTTTAGTAAAGTTTGAGGCTGTTCTGATGCTTTTATTGGTTCTTATGTTTGAATTTGCAGCGCCACACATCTGTTAGTAAAATTGCCTCTCAAGCTGTCTTTTGAAAATGGTTAACAGTTCATTTCATTTCAAGTTGAATCATTCATTAGAAAAGTAATCAAAAAGTAATTAAAATTACTTTGATAAATTGATTGAAATAGTTACACTACATTTTAAATAGGGTAACTTGTAATCTGCAACCTCCCCAACACTGTTTATTATTTATATATAATGTTATTAAATAATATTATTAATAAATATATATAATATTATTTAATTATTTATGCACAATCAAGATTCACAGTGTTCCGTAATCAATCAGATCAGCACTGATATCACTATTAGACATTATTATCAGTCATACACATGGGCAACAATTTATTATCATTTCATGCTGTAGGCATTCCAGTTGGCTGAAATTACATCTGTAGTGATTCTGATCTGCGGCTGCTGTCCTGGTGGAAGCCTCTCCAACATCCTGGCCCTTGCTCTGCAGGGAGACATGAACCTCAGGTACACACACAACCTACTGAAACTGTTTTTGTAAACTCTATCGTAAACTCAGGCAATTAAGGTCCAAGTGAACACTTGAACGACAGACGTTGGTGGCTCCTGAACCTTTTGTTGATCTGGAAAGGCTAAAATGATAAACTGATAATGAAAATGTGGGAAGAAAAGAGCAACATTTCTCAAATGGGAATCAACCATGACTTGCAGGAGGACCTCATGAAGGCAGTAATAAAACTCAAAATCAGTACAGACTAAACAAGCAAGGACCTCGTGCCTGGAAACCTTGCTGCACTACCATCTTGACCAAAAAGCACATTAATACTTGAATATGCACGAAAAAATGTGGATAGGTCTGTAGAGTTCGGGGAGTATTTTTTTTATGGAGTGATGAGGCTAAACTGGAACTGTTTGGACCCATGGCTCAGTGAATGTCTGGCGTAGGAAGGGCAAGGTCTTTGACAAAAAGAAGAACACTGTCCCAAGCATCATCCATGGAGGTGGATCTGTCCTGGGGGTGTTTTGCTGCTTTAAGAACTGCTAAACTTCACCCTGTACCTGGCATGATGGAGTCTTTGAAATATCAGGCCATTTTGAAAAGGAATGTGGCACCAAGTCACCCCCTAGTCTGACATATATCAATTGTAAATCAGTTTGGTTAAAAGCATCAGCTAAATAGATAAATGATTAAATCTAAATTACAATGATCCCAAGCATACGTCCAAGTTCAGGAATTGTTCCTCGAGTGTCCTCATGTGGCCGCCTCAGTCCCCAGGTTTTTAATCCCATGAAAAATATTTGGTGGGATTTAGAGAAAGCAGTGGCAGCAAGGAAACCTACCAAAGAACATTAGTGAGCTGGAAGCTTTTTAGCACACGAGGAATGGGTTGAAAGTCTAAAAGAAATGTGTCGGAAGGCTGTGAGAAATTCAGTCACAAGAATGTCTTGCAAAGTGATTTTTATTTGAGCAGCATTTATGTTGGGGTGGGTATTAAAATAAGAGAGACCGTACATTGACAGTTTGTGAATACCGGTCATTGGCCTGTTACTAAATAAAGGGGAGGGATTTGGGGCTAGCAGAGCCAGTTAGTCTGTGGATGAAGAGATGAAACTGGTTGTCAGCAGTCACCCATCTTTCCCTTCCTATTGAGACAAGTCTCTCCTGAAGCATTGTCTCCTTTAAATGGCAGATGAGGCATTTTACTACCACTGCCAGACTGCTGCGTGTCTCAGAAACGTATCTCAGTTTGGGGACTGCCCCTGATTGATCACATTGTGTTGTTGATTTCAGAGTCAGATAAATCAAACTTTTTATCTTTGCCTCATCACAATTAATGGTTCTCTCAGCAGCGATAGACATGTATTCTTGCTTAATCTTGCTTGTCAAATAACCCACTGCAAAGAAGGTGAGTGTGCTGCTCATAGCACTGAAACAGTAAGGTATCCTTTCCTACAAAAGGTTTCCAATTGTTGAGTCTTGTGGCTTAGTCCATTGTCCAAAACAACAATTGTTGCTTATTGTCACTGATCTGAGATTTATATGTAATGTGGTGCCTGTGGGAATGATAATGCTTGTGTGTACTTATCTTCTTCAATTACTCGAGACATATTCCCAAATGAAAAACATAAAACTTTATCTGGTGAACTGACCTTTAAGGCAAAAGTTCAGTGACCTCGGTCAATGTGCTATCTTTTGTTTTCATGTATCTACAATCGAGGATGCTGTGCTAATCAGAGTATGGCCTGTGATTTAATATACCAGCGGCACCCGCCCTGTCATTATTAGAGTTGAATGACCTGCAGGACATCACCAGTCTGATCATAAATCTATATTAGCTATTATCATAATATGCAAGCCCCTTTCAACTTTCAACCTCTGGGCCATTCACCCCATTAGTCACCTTATTCAGCAAGGACCCGGTGTGTAGATTGTGTGTTCAGGACATTCCTCCTCTATCTGATGTCTAAGG
This sequence comes from Micropterus dolomieu, assembly GCF_021292245.1. Taxonomy (NCBI): domain Eukaryota; kingdom Metazoa; phylum Chordata; class Actinopteri; order Centrarchiformes; family Centrarchidae; genus Micropterus; species Micropterus dolomieu. Next base: position 20,534,668 of record NC_060159.1, read on the forward strand.
ATCTTATCTGGCTTGCAGCTGTTGAGCATAGTGTTGCAGGACGGAACTAAAACAGCACTGATGAAACAGAGTCCTTCAGACAATAAATTTTTAGTTAGGGGTCCAAGCCCAAGAAGGGCAAGGAAACCCGCAAACGCAAGGCATCGTGGTTCCCAGGCCCAGTAGGGCTGGGAACCCCATTGTAATCGTCAGGATTTTTATTATTATTCTTCTGGCGCTAAAAGTGATACTGGCCTAGACAGTAAGTGCTACAGACGCAAAACTCATAAGGTAGGTCCAAACCGCTGCACGTACTTCAGGCGCAAAAATCCGCACACTTCTACCTCTAGGGGGCGCTATAAGCAAGATAATTGTGTTTGGGCCTGGAACTCCCACATACAAAGGCGCATATCAAAAACCTTACAGCCACTCATTTGGGGAATCGAGTTGAATCTCCTGGTACAGGCCACAGACTTTTTTTTCCTGAAAAAACTGAAATACCTATTTTAAATAACTTCTCCGAAGCGGGAAGTCCGATCGACACTAAACTTGGAACGGACAATCATTGGACCAAGCTGATAAAAGTTTGTAGAGAAAATTTTGATCTGCCACAAAATGTCCCAATTATAAGCTAACAAATGTTTGTGAAAACGCTAGAAACGGGAGGTGATGTCATATCTTTGGAATGGCTGACCAACACCAAATTTGGTGACCTTATGTGGCATGGGTTGCTGTGTGGCTGTGCAAAAGTTAGCCCCTAGGTGGTGCTGTGTAACAGCAATTATCTGTTCCTCTATAATCACAACTTGCATTGACATGAAACTTGAGACAAATTGTTCAGAATAGTCTCCAGGCACCAAAGTTGACCCTAGGTGGCGCTGTTATTGCAGATTAAAGACATTTAAAAAATCTCATTGATTTACAAGCATTTATATCTCCATAACCACAAGTCCGATTGATACGAAATTATAGGCCCCTGATGACACCCGAAAAGTTTGGTGTAATTCGGACTAAAGGTGGCGCTATAATTGAAGCTGAAATACCGTGGGATAATCCTATTAATTTGAATGGGATTTTGAACTAAGGGACATTTTGCCTCATAACTAGGCGTTCCCAAGGGGCTGTATGAAATTTGGTGTTAATCGGCCTCTAGGTGGCACTATTAATCGAATATCAAATGACACTCCCTTAGACATACTGTACATTAATTTTATATCCCCATAACCGCAAGTCCCTTTAATTTCAAACTCTGTTCATTTATTCAACGCGGGTTGACTCGCGCGGCCTGCGCAGGGCAAGGGGCGCGGCTGATGCCAGGAGGCGTGGACCCCGCTTACAACTAATAATAAGGATTATTAAGGATCTCATGCAGGCAGCAAACGAGGCCTTTTAAAAATATTATTACACAGTATTTCTCAGCAAATTTACAGGCAAGTTCAAAGTGACATGTCACTTTTTACTCATTATTAGAGAGTAAAGGTGACACTAGCATATTGTTAATCAGCCTCTGTTATAAAAAGGGTGATATGAGAGCAATAAATCTTGAAACAATTGGCTGGCAGATAGTTTACTCAGCTCAGAAAATGTTCAACCTGCAATTAACAAGTCTGCTGCCCCACCAGCAGCCCCCGGAAGCTACACTGTTCATTGCACCTCACACTTTGTAGACTTTAAACATAATGCTGTCAAGTTTGCTACAAAATGATGACAAAAAGTAAATTCTCTAAATGTGTATGGACCATTTACAGTGACACTGATTCTTAAATGTGCTGAATAAATGTATGCTTGTCTGATTTTCACATTTCAGTGTGAACAAGGAAACATATGGGCCTGATTTGTTTCTGGAGACCTGCTATCCTTCCCTCTTGTGCAAATCTGTTCAGTGGTTCAAGTTAAAACTTAATTCTTGACATTAGAACAGCAGTAGAGAATATAATTTTTCTATTTCTATAGAGCTGTTTTGGTTGATATCACATGATCTTGAGTTTGTATGGAATTGTAGATGTTAAAATCTGAACACTTTTCTCTGGTAAGTACAGAGAGAGAAGTTGGAATTGAGGGAAAAACATGCTGCAAAGGGCCTCATTGGCTTCAGATTTGAGCTTCAAAGTTAATTCTTGACCTTTGAAATAGCTATTGAGAAAGAAATCTGACCATTTAGTGACTGTTTTTCTTTACTAAATGGATCTTGTGGAGGGGTTGTTTTCTAATCTACACACTCTTCCAGATTCCTCATTTACAACCAAGTGTTGACCCAATGGTGGGCCTAAACTAAAGGTCATGTGTCACCAATATAATAAGGAAGCAGTTGTTTCAGTTTAAGACTGGACTAAGACATTATCACCCCTGTGTTTCCCCTCAGCATTGTGATGACTTCCTGCTCCACGTTGCTGGCTCTGGGCATGATGCCTCTGCTGCTGTACCTCTACTGTCAGGGCTTCACTAACCTGCAGGACTTCGTGCCCTACGTCGACATCACTATTTCGCTGTTCATGATTCTTATTCCCTGCAGTGCCGGCATCCTCATTAATTATTACAGGCCGCAGTACGCAAAGTTCATCACAAAGGTTTGCGCGCGCACACACACACACACACAAGGGTCAGAAGGTTAAAGGGCAGAAACAATTTTGATTAATGGTTTGTGAAGGAAATGAACAGGCTTGATTTATTGTTTATCCCTTACAGACAAACCAAATGAATATCCCATGTTTTCCACATGTGATGATATGTAGGAAACATGGAAATACCTGTACTCCCATAGGTTTCACATAGGTTTTACACTTTACACCATGAAAATGTTCCAAAACCACATTTCCCATGTGTAAAATACATGTTTAACATATTTCACCTGCGATTTTAACATGACTTTTCCTACGTTAAATTTCACAGGGTGCCTAATGTGGTCATTCTGTCATTTATCAAGCAATAATGGCAAAAACGTGTGGTAATACATCACTGTAAATTGAATATATTTGGGTTCTGGATGGTTGGTCAGCCAAAACAATGGCAATTTCAAGACACTGACTTGGACGTGTAATATTAATGGGCATTGTTTTGACATTATATGGGGCAAACTAGTAATCAAATATTGGCTCCCATTGGCTCCCACTGGAGACATAAATGTTTTTAAAAAACAGGTCACAAATGATGATCATTTCCTGGTGCATTATTGGGATTATTTTGTGTGGCACATTAATTCACATTTGATGCTCTTGTCACAGATGAATAAGGCGAGGCTGTGTCTACACAGACAATACTTTAAAGAAAACATAGACCACTAGACTTATTCTTTAATAATTAAGAAACCAAAGGAATCTACAGTTTAATGAGTTTCCTGTCTTGCTGTTCCCAGGTAGGCCTCACTATCATGATGATTTCTGTAGTTGGGATTGGCATCATTTCCAGCATTGCCATCAGAGGCTCCATCCTGACAGTGCTGTCTCCTCCACTCATGGCCATCGGCTCTCTCATGCCTTTTATAGGCTACTCCTTCGGATACATCATCTCCTCGCTGTTTAAGCTCAACCAAGCGTAAGTCAGGCGGAGCGTTATCTGCTTAAATTCAAGCGCTTATGTTAGTCATGTCAGAGCCACGAGCCTGTCTTTATGTACCCGTGACTTATGAATGAATCTGTCTGCCCTCAGGGAACGGAGGACGGTCGCTATGGAAACAGGCTGTCAGAACATCCAGCTCTGCAGCACTATTCTGAAGATGGCCTTTCCCCCGGAAATGATCGGCCCTCTGTTTCTGTTCCCCTTGGTCTACGTGTCCTTCCAGATGATGGAGGCAGGTGTGCTCATTGTGCTGTTCAGGTGTTACCAAAGGTTCACATTCACAGAGAAAGGTAAACAGGCTTTTAAAGGGTTAATATGTTCATTCTTAAGCCAGAGGATAAAAGCTAATATGAAATTATAAAGGGGTGTACTGTACTGGACTGAAAAAACACAACAGAAAAAAATGTCGTGTTAGCAATATATTAGCTAACAAGCAATTTCCAAAGCAATACAGGGGAAAACAATTCTCATCTAACAGGAAAAGGAGTCTACAGCCATGCTGAATTAGTACTAACCAGAAAATACAGGAGGCTGACTGGAATCTCATTAGTTTTGATGGTATTTTGTCATAAACAGACATTTTGACCTGTTGATGGTGTTCAGATGAAAGTTTTTTACAATTCATCTTTGAGATATTTCAATAATAAACTAAAATGTAAGTGGCACTAGAGGAAAAGTCACCCGTCCAAAATGTGGTGCCAATCCATCAAGTGGATACTTAGACACAGTAAATGAACATTTTTACCTAATGTTGCTAGAGGAAGTGAGGGAGGGAACCAACGTCGTCATTAGGATTCCTCCTCTGACATTACAATAGCAATTACAATTGCTATTCATGTCAGAGGTTGCATGCCTCTGGAGCAACTAGGGGTTAAGTCTTGCTCACGGACACATTTGTGGATGTATCACAGTGGGGAATTGAACCCGGGTCTCTCACACCAACAGCATGCTTCTTATCCACTGCATCACCACGACCATCTAAAAGCACCCGTCAGAAATGATGGTCCAAACCTGAAAGATCACAGGGGCATCCTGGTTGCCTTGTGATTAAAATTGTATACTGTGTAAGCTCTGCTGGATTTTGGCTTGTGACCTCTGTTGCACCTCATAGTCTTCTGTCAGTTTCTACACTGTCAACTAAAAAAAAAAATAATAATAATCTTACCAGTTTCTCAAATGTGTGTTTTCATTTTGAATGTGAAATTTAATGAGCCTGACTGTTCGATTAACTTAAAATTTAATTTTATGAAACTACTTTCATGCGCTTGCTCTGCCAAACCACTTTGTCTGCCTGACCTACAGAGACGTACCAGCCAGCTAACGCTGAAGACAAGTCGAAAGTGTCCTCTGAGGGGACTGTATGATGGAGGACCAAAGACTCTCCAGCCTGATGGGGACTAGACAACGCCCTGCAGCTCGCTGAAAGGGCTCCTGCACTACTTGAAACAAATAAGATGTATAACTGTCAGAAAGCAAAGTGATTTGAGACTGGGAGAATTCAGAGTATTTACTTCTGAATTGTCAGTTGACAACTTGTAAATTTGTAAACCACTGACAAACACAAAACTCATGTTTTAATTAAAACAGTTTTATTGTTTTAGTCAATTGTCTTCCTAAACCATACAAACGCCCATCATATTTTTTTTTTCCCACTGAAAATAAAATCCTTATTTACAAAAATGTCGCATTTTCCAAACTCTTGTCTACACGTTCAGTCACCACAGTAACATCAGTCACAGTACCAACAAGTATAATACACACGTATGTAAAATCAAAGTCTGCAATGCTGTACACAAAACCCCTATATCAAAACAAAAACAAGTAAATTACAACGCTAGAATAAACATTCTGTATGCAACACCATTTTAAAGTGTTGAAATTAAAGTGTTGACCTTATCCTCAAGAGTATTACATCTCCCAACAAGACAGTTCAACAGTCAACTGCACGATCCATGAAATCAACCGTTATTTTACTGTGCAGCTGTTCAACTGCTGGAACAATGTCATTGTACAGTGCTCTTGGTACTGAAGCTGCCAATGCCAGTTGCAATGGTTTGTTTTTGAGCTTTAAGTACAAATAAAATATTTTCAATACTAATAAGTCTAAATTTCGATCAAACAAAAGCACATGCAAGCATTTTAAGTTATAGATATGGCATACACCATCTGTGGTAGATACAGCAGGTCAGAAAATATGGGGAAAGAGGTGAAAGGACTTGGAAAACGCGAGTGATAAGGACAAAAATGTAAAAAAAAGAAAAAGGATCAATCTTCCTACTGACAAGCAACAACAAAAGTATCGCAAAACAGTAAAGAAAGTGGTCACATGACTTATCAAAAGTATTCTATTACTGCTGAAAAACACAGGTTCCCTCTTCAAAGTTTTTCAAAGTGTAAAGATGACCAACGTTAGAGGCCCAATAATGGCAGTGCTGGTTCGATTTGGTGTTTCTGTGACAAGAAATAATGGTGCTGGATCAGAACTGGACCTGCAGCTAAGCTGGATGAGTAAATTTGGAGGTGAGGAGTCACTCAACGGTACAACGGTCTTCTGTTTAAATTATTTAACTTTAAAATGACAATAAAATATCTGACTTAATATCATTGTTTCTGTACGACATGTGTTTTAAATGTGAAAACCTTGAGGACTGTTGAGGATGACAATCCAGACAAGAAAAACTAAAAAAAAAAACTTTACTTGAGGGAAACGCTTGTCTCAGCTTTCAGAGGGGGTCATGGGAGCTCCAGTGTGCAAACACCTCCAAGCTGATTATACTGCTGAAACAAGTTGTTCCAACTGGTGATTCCTGTTAAACTTAAACACAACCTTTAGCGCTGGCTGTCAGTAGAGCGAGAACGAGAGCGAGATCTGGAACGGGAGCGAGAGCGGGAGCGGGAACGGGAGCGAGAGCGAGAGGCCCTCTGGGCAGGCAGAGGGGAGTGCGGGCTGGCAGACTTGCTCGTTTTTGAGGAACGTTTAGTGGCATCCTTGGATTTCGCTGATGGGGAGGCGGCACCGCCGGAGGGTGAGCCACTGGGGGAACGGGAACGGTTGTGGGCCTTGGCGGGGCTGCGAGAGCGTCTAGGCGAGCGAGATGGAGAGCGACCACGAGAACGGGACCGTGAGCGGGAGGAGCTCTCTGACCGGGAACGACTTCTCGACCTGGGTGAGAGGAAGAGTAAAGAAAGATCATTAGGATATTGCCAAACTACATAGTATACACATTCAGGCTCTCAGAAATTAACTACTGGGGTTCTTTCACACAAGTATTAAGTAAACGCATTCATAAATGAATAAGCAAGCAAGCCAGGCAGTGTGAAGACTGCTTTCACCGAGCCTGCACATTATATACTGTCTGGCTTATGAACAAGTCATTCCTTATTACTTTCTTTAAATTAATTTAACCATTGACAAGGTTTTCCAGTTAAAGAGCATGTATGTGCAGTCAACCTACCACCATGTATGAATAAAAGCTAAATAAATTGAATAATCACTGTCAATCCTGACAGACTCTAAAGATCTGATTGCAACAATAAGATGAGGGCTTCTTGTGTCTGTGCCGACTTTCCCCTTTTAAAAAGGTGATTAAAAGATAAGTTCTCTTCTGAAAAGTGTGTTAGTGGCACAGTAATCAATACAGATTTATACATTTACACACACTATGCTTCCCAACAGCAGTGTGACTAATGCGCAACCTCAGCAACAGTTCAGCCCATATATAGTGATAAACCAAGTTATACTTTTGCCTGGAACCATTTCTTTATCCACCTTTACTATAGGCCATCTAAAATAAGCATGACTCTGTTCTTTGAATGCAGGTGGAGCACTGATCTCTCAGCATTCAATGAAGTTATCTCGGATAATAGCATGCTCTTATTGTGATAATAAATGAAACATGAGTGGAAAGCGGAAGCCGCCATCTGTGCGCCGCCAATCATGGGTGAATAGGAGCGCATCAGCCACAATCAAATGACTTCTCTAATATGTATTGATCGCTTTTTTTGTGTTTGGAGGTTCGGGCAGACAACTCACCTCTTCTTGGCTGCCTCAATGAGCTTGATTTTCCTGCCATTGATTTCTTTTCCAGACAGTTTTTCAAGGGCGTTTTTCAGATCGCTGTATGAGGCAAACTCAACCACTCTGTAAAAACAGCATGAAACTATTTTATTAACAATCTTAGATATGCTTTTTGTCATAAATTGGATTGTAATTTTCCTCAAATTTCAAATGTAATTTTGATATGGTAAACATATGACTCACATGGTGATGTTCATAATTGAGTTAATGGTCTTACCCTTCGTTGAGCTTGGGGCGATGTGCATCTGCAAATGTCACCTCTCCAGCTTGTCTCATGAAATCTTTCAGGTCCTACACATGTAAACATCAGTCAACTTACGGAGAGACTCAGGACACAAGTACAGCCTGAGACATAAAACAGGACTGATTTACCCAAAAAGAGAGATGGTTAGATTCTCTGAGAGGACTACACAGGCTACAGCAGATAAGGATGAGTCCAAGAACCTCAGAGACCGTTTAATCAAGCCTGTCCTTCAAAAAAGTGTTTTTTAAAAAACATTAAAAAAAATTTTAAATCCCCACAAAACTAGAAAAATGTAGTGTACGCCAATGTATAGAACATATTTTTACAAGTACTTTTACTGGACACAGTGAGTATTAACAACAGTTTTGAGATTCTTGGACCCACTGCTCATTATAACTACAGAGACATGAACACCATCTGCATGAACTGAACTGCAGTGGCGCCACTGGGCAGCGTTTGGCACTAAGAGCCCCATTTTCCCTGGCAAAGAGGGCACAGGGCTCCTCGCCGGGACCGCCCGTCTCGGCACCCCGCCTCAGTAAAGAGAGTGAACAGGGTGGAAGAGAGGAAACTACTACCTGAGAGCGAAACCCTTTGGGGTGGGCCGCAGGCTCTCCGAGCCCACCATAACAGCAGATTATATCCATGGGCACCTGGAAGGAACTCACACTCTCTCGCGATGTGCGGGAACACCAGAGGGGGGGAGGGAAGGGGGATATCGATCGATCGAAGCCCCTCAAATTAACGAACCATCGATCAATACGCCACCACCATCACCATCGACTCTCGCTCTTTCCTCTCCTTTCTCTCTGCCAACTCTCTGTTTCCTCTCTCTCGCTCTCAGTCACACACCAGGCACCCCCCTGCCTTCGACAGGGGGCGTTGCGAGCGAGCGTAGGGGCCGCCAGCGCCTCTAGTGTGGAGCGAGCGCTCACAAGACCAGCAGGCGTCAACTAGGAGTAGGACAGACTGGCTGACACCACAGGCTCAACCCAGACAGAAGGACCCAGAAGGGGTTAACTCCACCATAAGCGAGCTCTTCCATATGACACAACAGTCAGGCTGGCAAATAAAGGGGTGAAGAATTGGTTAAAATTTGAAAAAAGGAACAAATTAACTGTTTTGTTGTAGTTGCTGCTCTTTGACTCATTACTTAACTGCATCAGATGCAGATTCATATGAGCAGTGTTTTTTAAAATAACAATCTGGGCCTTATCACAATAAAAGTTTGTTTATACACATTAGCAATTGATCTGATTGTTTCTATGTTTTTAGCAGTATGGATATTCTACATTTGTATGTGTATATTGTTGGAGGCAGACTGTTTGAGGTGATAACATCTGTGGTGTTGCAGCGTTTAGAGGCTTGCTGTGTATGAAAAACATGTGGCAATACTAACCTGCCAGCTGACACGAGATGACAAGTTTTCCACAATCAGGCGGTTCTCAGTGCGCATCGGAGGAGGATTTCGACTGGAACAAGAGAATGTAAAAAGACTCATTCAACTGAACGACATTGTGAGGCTGAGATACAGACTTTAGCACACAGACTAAAGCTTGAGGCCATACTGCCTACTAGGGATGAAACTGTATGAAAATTTCATATCACGATTATAGTGACCAAAATTATCATGGTATTATCATGGTATTGTAAAAATGTGCCAAAAAATATTAAAATGTACTGATACACAAACCATTTCAACAAGTTTTATATTGAAAACTACAAATTTCCATTTTGTGTCCATAAAAAAATATAACCGCAAATACCTTTTGTAAACATGAAAATCATCTAGGTGTGCATTATCAAGATTTTATATTATAGGCCTATAGGTAATACAATGATCCCGTGGACAATTACATGAAAACAAGAAAGTCTTTAGAAGACAGTGAAAGTAACTGCAATGAGCCCCAAAACTGACATAAATACAGTATGTAGTGTTTCTAGATATGCTGCTTGGTTGACTAAACTGCATAACGTGTTATGTTCAGTGGACGAATAAACTCTGCCGTCACGACACACACAGCAAGAGAACAACGTGTAGCGTTTTTACAAGAGCAGCTAACACAGAGAGCTTCAGTTTATACGCTGTTAGCAAGTCAGACAGACAAACCAAAGCTAGAAATTAACACCCTGCGTTCACTATAAAGTTATTTTCTTCAATCAAGTTTCCCCTCAGCGCGACCGGACTTCAGAGTGACTGAAAAAGTGCCTTGAGATTATAATAGCGCGGTTAACCGTACCCGGTTATCATGGTAATTAAAATGTGTAAAGGTAATAACAACCGGTAATTTTACCATGGTTTACTGTTAAACCGGTAATTGTTTCATCCCTACTGCCTACCTCTAACCTGTGTGTGACGGCTATCTTGCTTAACTACTGCGGCCCTATCTTTCTACATCATGTTTGCCTTTAATAAATCCTCTGAAATAAAAGCCTAGTAAACAAATGAAGGGATTATGTTCAGAGAAACACTAGAGAGCTATTAATCTGAAAAGTATCCAGAAGGTGTTGGGTTAAAATAGTTTTATTTTTTTCTTCATGTCTTGTGACATATTCTACAGATACAGACACAGACATTTGTCACTGTCAAAAACTAGTGAACTTTTTTTTTGTAAGTGAAGCATTGCTGCTGCATGTAGCTCGCACAGACTGTGTGGCAGCTCTAACCTACTGACATGGCCGCCAAAATAAAAAGTAAGAGGTTCCACGATGCACATGCGCTTATCACATAGGCAGTGTGGCCTGGCCATTAAGAGCTCTCAAGGATATTTGAAATTCAGTGAGCACAGGCCAGGTGTTGCATGCATTTAAAATTCCAAGTCTGTAATTAAACTGGATCACTGCAAAATATACAAGTAACTTGAACACCCACAGTAGCCATTTCAAAACATGGACTCTGATAATTGACCTTTTACCAAATAATTGTTTAAACAACATACTTACAGAACCGTTCATTTACGTGTTCCTTACATATTAAACGGCAAATACATATTTACGTATCAAAGCAGTTGATGTTACCAAAACTGGAGGAGGTGTGAAAACCTTACCTCCGACTGTTCTGGGATCCTCTGCCATAGCGATCAGAGAAACGTCCTCCTCCTCCTCCTCCAGTGCTGCCTCCTCTGCCACGGCCACCTCGCAGACGTACACGGGCGTGCTCGATGGTTACCCTGAAATTACAGAAAAGCTTCTGTATTACCATGGAAACCGATGGACCAAACGGTGAAGGAAAACTCGTACAAACATTTACCACAAGAGAAATTCCTACCTTTCATTGCACAACTCTTTGCCATCAAGCTCATAAACAGCATCTTCAGCATCCCTGGGGTCATCAAACTCCTACAACAAACAGAACGCACATTAATAACACTTAAAAGTTTGTGTCTCTTTATCCCCTTTTCTGTGTCATTCTTAAGTGTGTGAGGTACAGCATTAGACTATTTTAAATATGGCAGTAATGCCTTTCTTCCTTTCCCTTAAAAATACCAGCATATACCAAGCAGATAATTGCTGTGACCCAGTTTCATACCGATCCTGGAGTCGTTTACCCACCATCCAGAAGTTTCTGCATGTTAATATTAATGGATTTCATTTGTTGATTTTAATCAAATGTGTTAAAATCCTTTGTCATCATGGGTTAGGGGATATTAAGATATTGAAAGCCTGAAGTTAATTTAATCTATTGTACAATGGAGTAGGGCAGGGTGGCATGGACAAAAATGTTATCACAATAAAAAAAAAAAAGAATTACTAACATTTTTGGCCACATCACCCAGCACCAGTGGTAATTCATTCTTGATTCTAATAAATTAAATAAAACATTTAATAAAAATGTGTTGTATTGTTATAAAGGAAAAATATATAGCGATAATTATCATTGTTTCACTGCCCAGCCCTCCAATCTAGTGTGAGAAAAGGAAAAGGTGTGAATACTTAGAGTGTATGTAAAGTTACCTGAGAAAAACCCTTTGGCAGTAACTTATTTAATGTAGGGGTGAATTGGGCAGAAAACCCTAAAATCAGCATTTCATTTAAACACTTCTAGATTTCGAAATGGTTGACACTGCAAGGACACAACACTGGATACGGAACAAAATGAAGGCCGTAAATTTAAAGAACTTGGTATCTACTCTGCATGTACGCTAAGGCGGATAGAACCGACTGCGCTGAATGAAACATTACATTACTGTAAAGCGAAGTATAAAGTGGCCTTTATTCAAATTCTATCAATATTTAAGAAAACTGCCTCGATCCATTCCCATTGTGTGAGACTCACCACAAACCCAAAGCCTCGCTTGAGGTCAATATCTCGGATGCGGCCGTATCCTTTGAAGAACCTCTCCACATCCTTCTCTCTGGCAGACGGGCTCAGACGGCCGATGAAAATACGACATCCACTCATGTTGGTGTTGTTGGTAAAGTTTTCTGCAAGCGTAAGAACAATAACGTTATTAGTGTATATAAATAATGATATTTAGCGGCCCCAACAACGTCGAATTATAAACGCCCTATTTTTGTAGCAAGCTAACGTTAGCCGGTCAACTGTGGGGCCTAGCTACCAGATTTTTACCAGGCCACGTAGCGAGCAAATTTAAGATAACGACTCCTATACACGACAGATAACGTTAACTTTTCTTTTAACATAACAGTACATGCACGGTGAGTTTTAATCGTTCAACACATACCCTTAGGTGGTCCTAGCAGTATTTCCTTGCTGACTGTCGACTGAGACCGCAAACACAAAATGGAGCCTCTGCTGTTAAGTGAGAGGGAACCAAACGACCCACGTGACGCGTTTAACGGCGGACTCTTCTTCTTTTTCTTCTTCCTCTTTGAGGTTTATCGGCAACTGGCCTCCCTAGCGGCCAACTTCAGGTGCTAGCTAACTGCAACTGCACCTCAAAGTTGCTCGTTTGTTTATTCTTGTTTTTTATGTATTTTAATTAAACCCTTTCATGCATGACTTATTAAATTAATAAGTAATATTGTTTGTTTTTACTGTTAAACAACTGAAAAAATATGCCTATTAAACCCCCCCCACTTATATTTCATGTGTCCACCTCATAAAAAGTGATTCAGTGGAACTCAAAATAGGTCCAAAAACGATATGTTTATAAAACATTTACAAAGAGCAAGTGGTATAAATACTCATAACGTTATTCAAGTGCAAATGATATCATCATTTTAAATAAAACATACAAAATATTGCATAATATACATTGGCAGAATTTGGCCAAACCGTCCACTGGAGTAGACAGATGTATTTTCAGTCCCAGAATAAAATGTACAAGAAATATATAATTAAAATCTGTAATTAAAAAATAGTTTTTTTTACTAGTCTTATTTCCTGAGGATAAAAGGATTTAGAGTTATTGCTGAGCTTGGTGCATCTCTACTTCCCTCCTTATGATGCACTATATCAAAATAACAGAGATGTAAAACATAAAAATCAAATGGTACAACCAAACGCTTTGCCACTTGGTGGTTGCATAGGTAGTATGTAGGACATGGTACTATAAAATGGCTCAAAATGGCTTCCAAATATCAGTCCACTGTAGTGGACGTCATGCATGAAAGCGTTAATTTTTGTCTATTGTGTGCTCAGTATTTCAAGCCACGATTTCAAGACATTTTTGCCTTATCTTTTATACACAAAGTAGTAGTAAAGTTTGTCAGATTTTCCATTTTCCCATCAGTCACGACCTTATGAAACTGACCAAACATCATCTGCCTTGTCCACTTCCACCATAACGTTATTCCAGTGTGCTCTTTAATCCTGCTCCTGATGGCCCTTATGTTTTAATTCTTTACATCATGTCTTTTGTCTCTAATATCTATTTCCCGCAACTAACAAGCAAGCACACTTTCAACAATATCTGGTACTGACAATGTTCACAAAGACCTGCAGAATACGAAAAAAGCGGAAGTGCGGCGGGTAGGTTCCCGAAAATGACGTCACTCATCCGCCGAATCAAAATGTCTTGTATGTCTGGCCGAATATTACGAGTTTCTATTAGTGCAGTTTCTAATTGTTACCACATAGTGTCGCTCAGACACTATAATACTCTACAGGGAGGAAGAATTAAATCACATTCTGTACAGTAGATATCGCTTTATCGGACTATGAGCCAAAAACAGCAGGACAAAGGACACAATAAATGAGCCAGAAAGATCCACTGCAAGCATACTAAATTGGCTTTGAGAAGAAGTTTAAAAGACTACAGCTAAGCTAAACTGGAAAATGGAATTAATCTTCACTGATACAAGCAGATACATGTTGCTTGGTTTACAAGTAATGGAAATGTCTTGACATATAATATAGAACTAACTCTGAGTCTGAAAATGTATATTTTGTGACAGTTAGATCAACATATTCCAAAAATCACACAGTAACACAGAGAAGGAACATTCTGACATTGGCTTAAATAATGACCCATAGTCGTCCACATTCAAAAGAAAGCTTTAATTAGAAAGTTATATACACACTGTAAAATTAAATTAAACTTTATACAAATATTAAATTACTATCTTCACACCCACTGCCATGTACAGAGGAAAAACCAAAGCTGAAAGCATTGAAACTAAGAATCAAGATGTGTACTTTTTGAAACCTGTTATTGTCAGGGAAGCAACACCGTACAACAGTGCTTCTGAACGCAGTTAATTTCAGTTTTTTTCTTTTCAATCCAATAATATTTTAATGCCTTGTAGCAAAAGACAAGCAAAGTGATACTGAAATATAGGTGCTTATAGGTTCTTCATCATCATCATCATCATCACCACAGTAGCTGGAAAAGCTAAGGGAAGGACAGAGAAAGATGGACATCCGTTGAGTTGTGTCCACAACAAAAGTAAACTCTGATAAATACACAAAGACAGTAGTATGCATAGAATAGAAAAGAACAGAGTAAGGCCATTGGGAAAACAGAACACGTTGCAATACTGTAAAGCAACCAATGCGGAGGCTTAAGATTATACATCCCAAAAACAAAAAAAGAAAATGTACAAGTCTAAGGCAACATTCTGTTTGCATTAATAAAGTAGCCGTTGACAATGACAGACAGCCACAAATGCCAAATAAAGCGGAGAACAGAACTGCAGAAGGGTTTTTTTTACCCCAGCAGTTAAGCTTGAAAAGTAATTCTTAGGATCCTTCGGAGTCATGCTGTTTCCAGGGTGACCAGCTCAACCACCAAGGCCTTTCAAGTGGCAATGAAAACAGAGGATGATCTCTCACAAAATAACACGCTTCTCTCTTAAATTTGCACTTGGTATAAGAAGGGTGAATGAGTGTACGTGGTGGGGGTGGGGTGCTATATAACAAAACTTTATAATTTCACTGCAACCAGTTGCAGTTGTGTCAGTAATGCACAAGAGTGGAGAGTCTTCGGTACAGTGTGAAAGTGGGTGAGAGCCATTTCCTCTAAGGAGCCATTCAGCAGAAAAGGATAAATATTCTAGCTTGAGAGCAGATGAATAATACACACATTGTGTAGTGGACCCGTTGCCTGATGTGACTCTAGTTTGTTCATGTGACTTGTTCAGAGGGAGGGATACTTTCCTGTGGTGAAAGACAGGGACATTGTAAAGCCAGTCTCTGATCTTAAGAGAGGCAAATCAGAAAATGGCTGCATCGAGGCCTGCCTTATGAGGACATGTCCTCTTCTGCCTAACTGACACACAAAGATGCTCAAACACACACACACACACACACTCAGATTCAGCAACTAAAAGCAAACCGAGCCACACACCAAACAATAAATAGAGTGGGAAGAAAATTGAACCCTGAAATTCAGTCATGTGCCCAATCACTGTGTTTAAAGAAAATGCTCTCCTTAGCTTTTAGACAAAATGTGACATTAAGTCTCCTTCCATTTATACAAGGAAAGATGTATAACAGAGTCCTGGAACCAAAGCACCATTCAATCCCACTCATGCGACAGAAGAAGCACCTTCAAGATAATGGGTGCAGCTGGCAACAGAAAGGAAAGGAGCAGGTTTTTTTTTAATATATGTGATTTTTATATATGTGAACGCCGCACCCTGCTTTTAGCTCATGTGAAGTGGTTCTCAATCCCACTAATCCATATGCTAGACGCCACCAGGACACACAGACAGCAAGAGAGAGAGCGAGAGCGACAGAGAGTGAGAGAGAGCGAGAGAGAGAGAGAGAGAGAGAGAGAGAGAGAGAGAGCGGGCTTCATGCTTCATTCAGAGTGGGCCACCGTGCTGTGACAGCAATAACTAAAAACAACATGCAGCATTCACAAAGCGGGTTGCAGAAACCCAGTCGTCACTCACAACTTTTCAAGTACAGCGGGAAGACAATTCTGATTCTTAGCGCCACAGCGTCAGGAGCAAACATCACAAGTTATTTTATTTTTTTATCCGCAGTAATCCCAGACAGAGTCGACGTGTCTTGATTGCTATAGCCTTTTCCAATGAAGCCTCTGTGAGCAATGTTAATATAGAGAACTACACCTGGGAGGAGGCAAGTGTAAGGTAATACATAGCCTATAGTACACAACCTTGACTCAGTATGTATGTTTTACTCATGTACAGAGAATCTACATGATTTATGTTGAGCTGGCACCACTTGTCTGGCTTGTCTTTAGTTTGATCCAGTAGCTAGATCCAGTGGTGCTTCATCATTGCTTGTGATGTAGTGAGTATTGGCTGTTGGCTTTGCTCTGCATGGGTAGTAATGGCAGAAAAGGTTGCATCGGGGAATGGGAATAGTTCTAGTCTTTTCTCTGCTGGCTGCTGAGGGGAGTCCGGGGAGAAGAAGGTTGACAGCCACAGTCAGTCCTGGTCAGCAGTGAGAGATAGGGAAATAGGGGGTCTATTCTGCTGATGGCAGGCTGGCAGGCTTCATGCTTCCTTCAGCAGGGGAATATCTGCAGGTGGAACAGAACAG
Source organism: Micropterus dolomieu (assembly GCF_021292245.1). NCBI lineage: Eukaryota > Metazoa > Chordata > Actinopteri > Centrarchiformes > Centrarchidae > Micropterus > Micropterus dolomieu. Next base: position 20,551,441 of record NC_060159.1, read on the forward strand.
ACACATTAGAAAAGAGAAGCAGCGCTAGAGTCAGCTGTCTTGCCACCACACAGTCATGCAATCCACTACATCATCAAAAACATTTACCTGTAACTGGGATTTCAAGTGTGTTTAAATCATGAAAAGTTATTGCCTTGGCCTTTTCTCAATTTTGTCCCTGTTGTCTACTGAACACATTGTCTGGTTGAGATCTTAACAAACAGGTTGTATTCACAGGCTCCTGAGTGACTATTTGTAACAATTCTCCACAAAAACCAGTAGAGTCTAAACATTCCCCACCGTTTTACGACTTCATGCAGGGTAAGTTGAAATGTTTAGGTGAAGAGAGTGCAAGCTTTTAATTAAACCTGCTTTATTGAATGTTTTGAGTAGTACCCAAATCTATACAATAAATAACAAAATAAATGGGTTGACATATTTATTAAAAAGTATTGATTATGAGATCAATGAAATTACTTTTGACAGGTGTTTTTTTTTTTCTTCACCAGCCCTTGAAAAAGAGTAAAAAGTTGTGTGTACGCGACTTTGTTTGTTGTTATTAGAGCTAGACGGATCTGCAGATATTTGCTCACCTACTACTGTAAATGTCTGCAAGCTAAGAAATAACAAGTGTCGATATGTATGAAAAGATGTGTTTGGAAAACCTTGAAAAACTGTTTACTGTTCTGAGTTGTATTATACCTTGGTTTAATTATTTAGAAATTCCTACCAAAAATGTATCTTATGTTAAAATAAGTAAATCAACCTGACATATTGGTACCAGTCAGGCTCTCCTTGTTATGAAGCAAATGTGTGGAATAACACAGACTGTTTCCTCTTACCATCAGAAAACTCATCTGTAGAAGTGACAGAAAGCAGACTGTGCTGGTCACTACTCTCAGAGTCTCTACGGAGCGGTAGCGGGCCTGCGCATGCACCCCCAGGGTGCTCTCTAGCCCATGATGATGACGAAGAGGAGGAGGAAGACGGGGCCTGATGAACCAGAACCGTCTCTGCTAAACGGTGGGAGGAGAAGGATGATGAGGAGGATGTGGATGGGAGACAGAAGTCTAAGTCTCTGTGGTGGCGGGTTCTGCTGGGGCCTTGGCCTCCCGTGGCTCCCTGAGGAAGCCCCTCAGAGAGCACGATCGGGACTCGAGACTCTGGGGGACCCGGAGGAGGTGGGGGAGAAGGAGGAGGACCAGACGCACCACAGGGTCCACTGCTTCCGTATACAGCCTCTTCATATGAGGGCAGTGCCACCTGGACGCCCTCCACCATGACGGAGCTGGGCTGGCCTGAGATTCCCTGCTCCCTCCTGACGGACAGAGACGAAGAGAAAGTGAGACGGACAGAAAGACAAGTGAAGTCAAGGTGGATCACGACACTAGGCTCAGCTTGATAAGCATGATGCAGTCATGTGTGTTGCATGCTGAAGCACAACCTTTGAGAGGAGGTGATTAGCGTTGACAATCCCTTTATTGCAGGCTGCACTAAGCCCTCTGGCCCACTTCACAATCACCAAGAGTGCCAATGAGCATTAGATCAAATCATTCTGGCCTTTTTATCACAGAGCCACAGAGGTGATTTGTGACTATGATGGGATAAACTCCTATGTTTTACTCTTACTTTCATTTCTCAAATATTTAAGATATGCCAACTTGTAAAACTAGCTGGCAGGTCTTGCGCATCTTACATAGACAACTAGTTTATAAAACCAGTTTCTATCAAAACGTCTGAATAATAGGTGTGTCGACACAAGGAAGGGATTAATAGCTGTATCTGCTGCGTTACTTTGTGACATACTGGGAGGTGGTTTTACACTACCGCATACAAAAGGGCAGTGTTCTTCCAGAGCAAGCAGAACTATAACTTCAAGAGTTTCTGGCAACAATAGGTTTTTAAATAAGCAAAAGGTTGATTGAAAAATGTTTCCACATGTTCACATTGTTCAGTAAAGTGAAGAAGAAAACAAAATGCACACAGAGCAACATTGAAGCATAAACATTCTCTTAACGAGAAAAAGTAAGGGGAAATGTGGTCTCAAAGAATGATGATGATGATATTTTATTGAATTGACTTTGACTGTGTGGGTGTGTGCGTGTGTATCTTACCTGCTGTGATGGAAGGACTTGAGTTTGGGCTGTACGAGAACAAACAGCACCACTAAAAGCAGGATGAGAGCCACGGAACTAGCTGTGGACGCCACAATAGACAGAGCTGGTATACCCAGTGGAGAGCTCGGCTCCTTGTCTGAGGGAAACGAGAAGACAGAGAGAAAGTGAAAATGTGGTTCACAGATTTTGATTTACATTTCCTGCGTAAGGTTGTGCTTTGTCCTCAGAAAGATCTAAAAAAGATTAAAGTTAGCTGAGGCGACAGACCCTGTGTGAGTCGGCAGCTGATCTGCATGGGACCATCCCACTCGCCGTTCTGGCAGGTGAGGAACTTGTAGTCGCCCTTAAGAGCGTATCCCTCGTCACAGAAGTACTCGATGACAGTCTTCTGGGTGAGGCTGTGGCAGGGAGACGGGTGACAGCGGTAGCCCCCGTTCTCTGGTTCAGTGGGGGGTGAACACACTGGGAAGAGGAAGAGACAATAGAGATTTTAGGAGCTGTGGCTGTTGTTATGTACCGAAAATGTGTTTGCCATTATTTCCACCTATGGTCAGGTTTGATTACTGTGGTTTAAATGCTCATATTTTAGGGTGAACTTTCCCAGTGTTCCCTGCTGTAACAAATTTACATTGTACAAAATACAGTGTAAATTTCAGTGCTGTCACATGAAAAGATAATCAAATATTTACAAAAATGTGAGGGGTGTACTCACTTGTGTGAGATACTGTATGTATTTCTGAGTCTGGCTCACCGATGCTTCTGATGCAGTGTGGAGGTTGATGGGACCAGGCTCCGGAGCTGGTACAAATGATGCTGGTGGGTCCATCTGCAGTGTAGCCAGGCTCACAGCCATAAGTCAGCAGGGTACCCGGGGGAAAAGAACCCCGGTTGGCTTCGGTCTGGTTCAGCAGGTCTCCGTGCTGCACGCCAGGTGGCCGCGCACAACCTAAAGGTACATAAACAAGGGAAGAGAATAAGAATTAGTTGGCTGCTTTAAGGCTTAAGTGATAGAAGCCCTTCAGGGTTTGCTTTATGAGCAGGACAAAAATAAGATATGAAGCTTCTTTCTCAGGTCCTAGGCTGCACTTATATGGTCATTTACTGCTCATGCCAGGAACCACAAGCATATTGGGGATCCTGAACCATATTTTAATAATGTAAGGTCAACGTAAATATAAAAAGGGTTTTAAGTAAATTTTGTAGAGTTAGAAACTGCCTGTAGATCTAAAGCATCTTAATTTTCAATTTATGCATGTAGTTCTGTGTATTACTGGGGAAACAAGGACAATATGTCAAACATGTGGCCTGATTCTTTGAAGAATAATGTACCAATATTAAGTCAAATAAACAGGGTATTTACGATCATGAATGGTGCTTGTTATGGCTGACTCCATCACAGTCTAATAGATAACACTGATTATAGTTTTCCAGTGACTCTAAAGGTTGGATATTACATTAATGTTGTTGCTGCTGCTGTTCTATCATTATGATGAAATAAACCGTCTGCTGGTCTCCTCTGCAGGCAGCTGCCACTGGGTCAAACAACTTTTAACAGGGAAACTCTGTCAAGTTGACAGGTTGAGCTGATAATTAAAGCTCAAAGGTATTGTTACTTGAAACTAGACTGCATTTTGCACAGTCATGGGAGAAGCACTATATCATCATGACAAGTTAGGGGATGACAGCCATGCTGTGCAGTACAGAGAATACTATAGTGGATTAAAATGTCGCAAGGAGCTTCATATAGATCTAATTTCTCCAGATTATCTCGTGGTCATTAAACTGTCTTCATCCCACGCCAGCATTGGGTCTATCTATCAGGCGGTGAGACAGGATCTTAAGCGAGGCTCATTTACTTGGCTCTAATGACAGACTTGAAGCTCTAAGCCAGCCAGTAAAGACAGAATAAGGCAGAAGACCTGAAGTTAATTGGGCTTTGATCCACCTTCCAATGCTCTATCTATAATGTTACAGTGTCACACCAGCCCCTGTGTCTGAGTGTGCTTTTCATCGCTGTACAAGAGCAAATTACACACACACACACACACACACACACACACACACACACACACACACACACACACACACACACACACACACACACACACACACACACACACACACACACACACACACACACACACACACACACACACACACACACACACACACACACACACAAATCCAGCCAGTCGGGCACAACATTACAGCACCTGTGTAAACTGAGCCATGACAGAAGGAGCCTGAGTTTACTTTCAGAGTTACTGAGCTTCAACACAGAATGGTAGAATCCAGTGATAGAGACATACCAATTTTAATTTTGGCTAAAAGTGGATGAGCAAGAATTTGTGCTTGGCTTCAGTGGAAATGTCTCCATACTAACTCAAAACTTAAAACCCACCTGGGCCATTTTATATAAGCTAGTCATAATAAGTGAAAGATTTTCGGTGTTTTATCTGTACATCTTCTCTGTGTGATTTAAGGAGTAAGGAGTTAAGGAGTTATACAATGCACACAGACACAAGTACAATGAAAACACCCCCACAATAAAGATCACTAATAATGTCATCAACACTAACGACCATATGGCTCATTATTTAATCCTTGGTCTAGTATTTATAAAAATCATATTAGTCAAGGTATATTGCAGGGTGTTATCACTTGCTTGACATAAACAAACACACCAACATTGCAAGCAGCCACTTTGTCTTGCCTCTGTGTGTGTGTGCGCGTGCGTGTGTGTGTGTGTGCGTGCGTGTGCGTGTGTTTTTAGAGATTGAAGGAGAGACTATTTCCACAGCCGTGCTGCTAACATCCTCTAATCTCCGGGGAGAAACGTCGCTCTAAGCTGGCAGCACAAGATTAAATGCAAACACTCAAATGCGCGAGCGACCTACTCAACCGCACGCACACACACACACACACACACACACACACGAAACAAAGTCAACACCCACAAACAAAGACACTCCCAGGACTAAGTCGTGCGATACCAAAGGGTGTGTTACTGAATTCAGCTGGGGACAGATTTGGTGTGTGTATAAGAAGTGCTAACACGGCTTACCGCAGGTATACTATATCTGTCTGTTTTGTTATAGTGTGTATATACGTGTTCTCTATACTGTAGCCTGTGTTTGATTTTATTACTGTATTATTGTGTTATTGTATTATTGTATAAGTAAGCACATTGTGAGCATTGTACCCATACCTGGCAAATAAAGCTGATTCTGATTCTCAAACTATAGTTATGATACTACTGAAGATACTGAAGGTCAGCGCTGGCCTACTCAAGCTCTATCTTTCTCTTTCACAAGATAATGTGTTATAGTACTACAACTAATTATTCTTTTCATTATCAATTCATCTGCTGATTATCTTCTTGATTAAATCGCTTTATTGTTTAGCCTATAAAATAGTCAAAGTAGTGAAAGTTCGACTTCATTAAATTACTTATTTTGATTACCCAGGATTCAGCTAACAGTCTGGTTTAATGTCTCAAACCCAAGCTGAAGTTGTGTTTAATATGATACAACATAAGCAAGGTTTGTGTGTTAAAGCAGAATTAATCCTTCTCACTCAAACACATCCATGCTTTTTTCTCTCACCGGCACCAACACTACCTCCAAACCCAGATTTCTGGATGCCATTTGACACCATGACCTGAGCAGTTGTTCACTGAGCTGCTTCAGGGCAACTGAAGGCCCTCTGAGGAGGAGATTGTGTTAATGGGGGTGGTGGTAAAAGTGATTAATTGACGACCCCATACTGGGAGGCAGCGGGAGACAAAAAGGCCTAAGGGGGCAGTTTAAGACAATAGCCTCTAGCCAACGACCACTGTTAAGATCTTTTGTGGTGCGCAGCAAGGCAGTCAATATGACTGTAGAAAACAGATTAGTGTTAATGGTATTCATCATCTTTTGATTTTGAATTGCTTTCTTATCTGCAGGATTGTCTTAGAAATAAAAGGCATGTGCATAGTTAAGTATTTTATATTCCTTTTCATATAAAAAAAGTATACAGTAATATTTTTAGATATTATTAATACCATACCATATTTAAAACTTGCCTTGCCAATACCAGAAAACTTAAGTAACAAAGGCTTCTTTCACACAAAAGTCTGACCAGATCAGAGCACAAAGTGTGAACTGCTGGAGGAGGGTAACACTGAAGAGACCAGAGACTCAGTTCCAGTAGGAAGAACATACAACATAATCTAGCTCCTCATCAGCATAATTTTACATACAGTGTTTCTTGTAGCTTTAAGCAAATCAGCTGTTTATATTCTTGTTCAACCTACAATGAACGTCACTGCATTAGCATGGGATCAGTTGATAATGCGCTAAGAAACAGTCACAGTGTCAGGCTTAACCCAGTCGAGGAATATCTTACAGAGAGATCGGGGCACAGAGGTTGTTTAAGTCAGAGTCAGTCTTGACAAGCCATGAAGCCAGTAAAATGTCCATTTTGAAACCAGGCTCTTCCTCTCACGCCAGGAAAACCTTGTTTTTCCTGTGCAAACCTGACAGTTCCATCATCTGGGTTTTCCAAATGTCATTTGCACCTACTGCACTTACACAACTGGCTGTGTGGTTAGATGGCATTAAAAATTACAAATGAGACAAATATATAAATATTTTCAACATCAAAGCATATGTACGGCTTTTGCAACTCACCAGGAAACAGAAATGTGAGGCTAGAAAGTAATGAGGAGATTAAGCAACTGAGAAACAAAACACGAGAGAAAGACAGTGATGGGAAAAGGTACTCCTCATCAGATAAACAGGCAGAAAGAGAGGGGGGAGGGGAGAAATAGAGAGAGAAAAACGTCAGTATCATGGCGCACTGTGGCCCTGAGCAATTGCAAGGCAAAAGCAGACATGTCATAGCAGGTTGACCAATAGTTCTGCGTGTGAGGGAGAGGCTATGTAGAACAAACAATGGGAAGAGGAGGCAGCCATCAGCTACAGAACATACCACACTTTGGGTTGGGCAAGCACAAACGAGAGTCTACGAGAGTGGTAAGGATTTCTAACCTTTTGCTGTCTCTCCCTTTTCAATCGCCCTCTGAGCCTAGACTCACACACACACACACACACACACACACACACACACACACACACACACAGCAGTGCCAGAGTGGATTTCAGCACGCCACGTTTTGTGCTTATGAGGAAGGGAATGAGTCACAGTTAAACACAAGCTGTTCTCCCACTGGTCTGATGTTAAGAGTTTGCGCAAGAGAAAAAGGTTTTTGAGAAATAACAATAATGACTAAAACAGAGTCACACGTGTCTTGTGAAAGATAGTGGAATGAGTGGGTAGGAAAAGCATAATTGCATTAATTCAAAAATTACAAAATTGCCTGGCACACTAGTGTTTAAAAGATGTGTCAGAGATCATCCCATGTTTGCTTTGCAATAGAGAGTTAAATAAAAGAAGTGGACATATAAAAAGGTTGAAGCTATTATAAATCTTCTGGGCACACAACTATAAGCTGATCAAAGAGCTTAATTGCTAAAAGGCTGGAGGAACTCCTCATGTAGTGGGAGGACTGGGCCAGGACACAGGGCCCATGAGACTGATTGTTAATCCCAACACCCAATGCCTTAAGGCTGTGCCGGTGGAGGCTCAGACCATGGGGGACTGACTAGCTCTGAAGTGGCTGCCTAGCTGTGAATATCTCCCTTTCCCCATCTGTTACCGATGGCACTCGCCCGCTAAGAGCTGGAGGGGGTTGGATTGAGGAAAACAAGGGGGGGGGGGGGGGGGGGGGGGTGTTGGGTTTCAGCTCTCTTTGCCCAGGCAAATTAAAATTCTAATTATCCTCTATTACAAGCTGGGAGCGCACTAAAGCAGATCAGATACTGATGACTTCTGCAACCAGCTGTTTGGTCGCTCTATAGAACAACATGACATAAAAGAAGGTGTGTTTTCCAGTGTAAGTGTGGGTGTTCAAGTGTTTCGAGAATCAGGGGAATTTGTGTATGTGAATGCTAAGGGGGATTGTGCTTTGGATTAGGCTAAAGACCGAGGGGATGATGGTCCTCTCTTTGGTCTGGTAAATATGTTTTTGTTCCTTTTTTTGGCCTCTCTCCAAGCCCTCTGTTATTGTTGTTTTTGATGAGGTGCTATCATTTTTGGGCTGAGGGTGTTTTTGTTTTTTGCCACGTTCCCCTGTCTCTCCCGCTAATCCATGGGATTTTTGGCCAAGCTGTTGTTATTAGAGTGCAGTGCATTGCAGTGCGGCAGAGCCCACGGTGGGGTAGTGGTGGAAATAACAGGAGGGTTTGCAACTTATTTCTGCCATTGGTGGATCGCAGGTGCTCTTCTTCTAAGATTTTGGGGCATTTTTGCCTTTGTTGGACAGCTGACAGTGTACCTGAAAACAGGAAACCTGGGTAGATTGAGAGAGAAGGGAACAGCAAGGACGCTGTGATTATAAAGTCTTACACTAGATCACTGGAAGCCCCAGAGAATGTCTTGTTAAATCCATCTTCTTTACAAACCATGAAAATCCTCTCAGGAAGTACCGTTATACTGAAACAGTTTTAACATCCGTTCAGTAGTAGTCTGATGATATAAAAATTAATATATTTGGGTTTTTAATTGTTAGACAGTCAAAACAAGGCATTTGAAGACACAGCCATGGACTCTGGAAACTTGGGTATTTTTCACTGTTCGCTGACATTTTACAATCAAGAGGTATCAAATCAAATATAAAATGGAGTGGAAAGAATAATACAAACAACTGTCAGTAAAACTCAGTACAACTGCACCACCAAGTGCAGCCTCCAAAATGATCATACAGTTGAAATTTAGCATGTCACTGTAAAGAGTTTTAACAAAAACTGAAGGTTCATGAAGGTAGGATTTAAGGCAGGACTGTTGTATTATGGCTGTATTAGATTAAGCTAGGTGTACCTAATAAACAAGCAACTGGGTGTACATTTAACACAGGCATAAAAAAAGCATTTTTGGTGCTGATGATCATTTTCATTAATAAAAGGATATAAACCGATCAGCCATACGACCACTGACAGGTTAAGTGAATAACATTGATTGTCTCGTTACCATGGCACCTGTCAGTGGGTAGGATATATTGCGCAGCATGTGAACATTGCGAACTCAAAGCTGATATGTTAGAAGCAGGAAAAATGGGCAAGCATAAGGATTTGAGCAATTTTGTCAAGGGCCAAATTGTGATAGACGACTGGGTCAGAGCATCTCCAAAACTGTCTGTAGTGGTCAGTAGTACCTATCGAAAGTGGTCCAATGAAGGAAAAGCAGTCAACTGGCGACAGGATCATGGATGGCTAAGGCTCACTGATGCATGTGGGGAGCGAAGGCTGGCCTGTGTGGTCTGCCGATCCAACAGACGAGCTACTAAAGTTGATGCTGGTTCTGTAGAAAAGTGTCAAAGTGCATAGACAGTGGAGTCAGGGCTGCTTTGCCGGCAAAAGCGTGACCAGCAGGTGGTCATAACAAAGGGCCATGATATGGCCACGGTCATGTTATTGTGGATCGTTGCCTAGTTTGAATGATGATGAAATTTTATGTTAATCTGGCTTCAATTCCAGTGAGACTAAATGTTTATCAAACATAATTTGGTAACTTAATCTATAAACAAGAAATGATTAGGTGAGTTATAGTGCAACTGCAAAATGTGATATGGAGTGTATACAGTATGAGTGAAAAATAAGCTTCTTGCACTCACTTTCATTCTTTCACACATACACAAATATCACAGATGAGCTTTCAGCGAGAGAAACTTCACACAGTATGAAGGGACACAACTCTGGACGCCGAGCTGGGTGGGTGACGTTGGGACCGTAACATAGGACGATTAATGTCTAGGTGAGCGATACTGGCAGTGTCATGTTCTACTGTGAGAGAGGAGAGAAGTCGTCACACTGTAATACTGAGACACAGACGCACAGTCAAACTCATTTCTGCTTTCATATTCTGTCCACTCATAGCAGCTGGACTCAAAAGAGAACTAGAGCAGATTGTGTTGAACTAGGGGAAAGGTTATGGGAAAGAAAATGTGGGAAAAGAACAGCTTTTAAAAGATGGGCTTGTATTACTGAAGGGCAGAAAGAATGTAGAACAAAGCTGAAACCTTAAAGCATGAAAAGCATTTTTCCAAAAAGCGCCGTTGTTCTCCAGGGCCCCTGGGGGAAGGTGGAAGGACATAACTGAGGAAGAAGGGGGAGGAGGTGGAGGAGGATGAAGAACAGGGAGGCAGTTTGAGGGTGGTGTCGGAACATTTCATACAAAAGCCAGAGTACACACAGATCCAGGCGGACAGTTTACTCACTAAGCAAGTGTAGGATGCAAGTGTCCCAAGGCGCCATTGTAAACGGCAGGTTAGTGCTGCTCACTGACATCCTCTCTATGTTGTGAATGTGTGCGTGAGTGGTTAAGGGTATGACAGAGCGATGGGCACTCATTTCAATCGACACACACTTAAAAAAGGCCAACCACTGTACACTGGTGCCAAAGCCAGCAGTGTCATTTCTCTAGCAAACAGGAATTTTGCCAAAAAACATGAGTCAAACAGCTGTGGGCCTCCGAATGAGCCTTTCCAGAGAACTTAGCGTTCCACCCGTCACATCTCTTCCTGCAGCTGAAACACACAGAAACAAACACACATGCTGCATACACCCAGTGTGAAGGAAATCTCTAAACAGACAGGCACATCCTCCATCTCCCCACCCATTCCTCCCCTGCTGTTGCAATGCATTAAGCAAGCCACGTGTGCTGCCATTACACCCTATTGTCCCCGCTTGCTGAGGGATGGGGCACAGTGACAGACTTAAGCAGCGTGCCTCGGAAAAGGACAACAGACAACTTTGCATTTGAAGGGTTAAATATGCATGAGAGGCCAAAGCGGGCGAGGGCAAGGGGGGAGCACTATTGTGTGACCCCCTTTCTAACCCCAAGATACAAGCATACACACATACATGCATACTCTGCCCTCGAGTAACAGATGGGAGGATGTTAGCGAACATAGAGCTCCCCCCTTCTCTCTTCTATCACCCTCACTGCTGAGGACAGCTGGGAGGCAGACATTCCTTCTTCTCAGCTTTCAGAGGAAAACAAAAGAGTGTGTGGGACCCCTCCTACACACACGTGCATGTGTTCAGACACACAAAACCCACCCCCCAACCCCAAAAAACTGTCAATGCAACTGTGGGCTGATCATATTTCAGCAGCCTGAGCCTGTCAGCCAGCAGAGGTATGCTCAGCCTGGGACATTTGTTGAAGGTGAAAGTCAGCGAGATAATCCCAACCCTGCTTACCGGGCTGGTGTGCTGATATGTTGGTAGCACTAGTGAGGTGGGGGACGTCTTTTGAGAGCTGTAATATTATGGAAAACTGCGAAAAGACAAAATTTTGTCTTCAGCTAGTTGTTCTTTTCTGGCCAATTTATCTTTACCGGCACACTTGAGTTATTTGGTGAACAGGTTCACTGCAATAGCACAGCACATACCATACTACAGACAACCCAACAGCTATGAGGAAAAGAAAATAGGGAGAAGTACAACATAATAATTCTTTATGTCTATCATTTAGGATACATGATTGTGTTACAGTATCCCCGTAAGAAAGGCAGTGGGAAAAAAGTAGCATTAATGACTGAGATGGTGCCCCATGCTTTTGCATTACATCTCCAATTATTACACAATGCAGTAAATATTACAGCACCAATACATCATCACCTGCCGTCATACAACTGCTCTAGCAAGCCACCAAGAGGGTGATCAAATGACACCAAGTGTATAACCTGTTCACACATACAGACTACCCTACTGAGAGAAGCGGTATGCCGTTTACTGCCAGTGTGTGTCCCTTGTTTTTCATAACAGTGGTTCATAAATGCTAACATACTGTGTTTAATAGACAGTATAGGCTGAAACTCTCCTAATCAAAAGGGAAAGCTGATCAAAGGACATACCTGCCAAAGCTAAGTGCAGATACGACTTGCAGTAACTATCAGTTAATCTTGCTAGTACGTTTGCCCTGGGGTAGACAGATCATCTCAGCTATACTTTAAAGCCTGATCCATTGCTGAATCTTTGTTTGCTCTGGGTATAGCAACCGTTGTCCCTAATGAACACCACTGTGAGGACATGAACTGTTGAGCACACAAAATAAACAAACAGGGGCAATTTAAATTCATATATCATCATGCATTAGCAAGCGATGAATTGTGTTCAGTATGCCGGATGCTAAATATTAAAAAACAGTCTTGGATTTCGATTGGAGGCCATAAAACCTAATCAGGACACTTTCACCCACTGGTATCACTACGTCAGTTCTACTGAAGAGTGTGGAAAGCTGTGATAAGCAACAGCCTACCTATATTTGGCAGAGGCAACTCGACATTTCCAAGAAAAATATTAAGCTTCTGGGAAACTATCCATTAGCCTCAAGTATAAGCCAAGCATGCCATGTCAAGACAAGTTGGATAGTTCCTTTAAAAGCTTATATCAGCTTTAATATTTAATGCTGTACATTTTCTTGAAGACCACAATCACTGCTGTATAACTCTGAATTCTAACTCAAACATAATAATATAATACTGGAACCTCACGTTGACAATAAAATGAGTATTAGTTAAAGAAGTGCAAAAGTTTTGGTAAACAAGAAGCCTAAAATACAAGATGACAGGATTTTCATTGTCAGTTGGAAGTCCATTGAGATAGTTACTAACAAACTACTGTTGTTGTGTTGTCATGAAGAAGATATAAAGTAGTGTTTATATTGCTGGCCAGAGATCCAACACAGCAAACAGTTTGTGGACGCAAACACACAGATATGAAACGCCCATCCAAGGCCTGGACGGGCGTGCTGCCAGCATAAAGAGCACAGTAACATCATCTCCACTCCACAGCAATAAACAATAGACAATATAGTTATTTACATACATCTACATCTTGAAATAAATGTTGTAACTTTTGTAAAGTTGTGAAGCCTAGAGTCATCTACAAATCTAAAAGTTTCAAGTTAATTTCAAATATGCCAAGTAAGTTATAAATTATCAATTTGTGACTCAAGCCCAAACAGTTAAAAGGTGGGGTATGCAATACTGAGAAATTCAATACCACCAGGGAACGACACAGCAGGTAATGTAACTAATGCTAAGTTGTGGGTTTGCAAACAGTTGCAAGTTACAGTTGCTGCTGCAAAGTTAACATGCAGAGAGGACGAGAGGGTCCCAGAGCCAGCACACCAGCTCCAAACAGCGATACTCACACCTCTCCGGCTACTATACCAAACATCACAACAACAGCATAACTAGTAAGTAAGCCGAATGTCCGTGGGCAAGTCATTTAACATTTGCTGACACACAAATCATGGCAGGAATACTGTTGTGTGGCTTGGTCTAAACCATCTTTGTTTCCTATTCACAGAGTCAGGGCCGTGTATTCTTTTCAGCGCACACAAAGAACGGACAGCTAGAGGACCATGAAGAGATATTTGCTGAATTTGACAAAAAGACGTGTATTGGATTAGAACCACATAAACAACCTTTAATGACTATGACTTCTGCCCACAAACACAAGCGGTTAAAGACAACATGTTTAA
>NC_060159.1:20565228-20574768 GCF_021292245.1 Micropterus dolomieu
AGGTGTACCTAATAAACAAGCAACTGGGTGTACATTTAACACAGGCATAAAAAAAGCATTTTTGGTGCTGATGATCATTTTCATTAATAAAAGGATATAAACCGATCAGCCATACGACCACTGACAGGTTAAGTGAATAACATTGATTGTCTCGTTACCATGGCACCTGTCAGTGGGTAGGATATATTGCGCAGCATGTGAACATTGCGAACTCAAAGCTGATATGTTAGAAGCAGGAAAAATGGGCAAGCATAAGGATTTGAGCAATTTTGTCAAGGGCCAAATTGTGATAGACGACTGGGTCAGAGCATCTCCAAAACTGTCTGTAGTGGTCAGTAGTACCTATCGAAAGTGGTCCAATGAAGGAAAAGCAGTCAACTGGCGACAGGATCATGGATGGCTAAGGCTCACTGATGCATGTGGGGAGCGAAGGCTGGCCTGTGTGGTCTGCCGATCCAACAGACGAGCTACTAAAGTTGATGCTGGTTCTGTAGAAAAGTGTCAAAGTGCATAGACAGTGGAGTCAGGGCTGCTTTGCCGGCAAAAGCGTGACCAGCAGGTGGTCATAACAAAGGGCCATGATATGGCCACGGTCATGTTATTGTGGATCGTTGCCTAGTTTGAATGATGATGAAATTTTATGTTAATCTGGCTTCAATTCCAGTGAGACTAAATGTTTATCAAACATAATTTGGTAACTTAATCTATAAACAAGAAATGATTAGGTGAGTTATAGTGCAACTGCAAAATGTGATATGGAGTGTATACAGTATGAGTGAAAAATAAGCTTCTTGCACTCACTTTCATTCTTTCACACATACACAAATATCACAGATGAGCTTTCAGCGAGAGAAACTTCACACAGTATGAAGGGACACAACTCTGGACGCCGAGCTGGGTGGGTGACGTTGGGACCGTAACATAGGACGATTAATGTCTAGGTGAGCGATACTGGCAGTGTCATGTTCTACTGTGAGAGAGGAGAGAAGTCGTCACACTGTAATACTGAGACACAGACGCACAGTCAAACTCATTTCTGCTTTCATATTCTGTCCACTCATAGCAGCTGGACTCAAAAGAGAACTAGAGCAGATTGTGTTGAACTAGGGGAAAGGTTATGGGAAAGAAAATGTGGGAAAAGAACAGCTTTTAAAAGATGGGCTTGTATTACTGAAGGGCAGAAAGAATGTAGAACAAAGCTGAAACCTTAAAGCATGAAAAGCATTTTTCCAAAAAGCGCCGTTGTTCTCCAGGGCCCCTGGGGGAAGGTGGAAGGACATAACTGAGGAAGAAGGGGGAGGAGGTGGAGGAGGATGAAGAACAGGGAGGCAGTTTGAGGGTGGTGTCGGAACATTTCATACAAAAGCCAGAGTACACACAGATCCAGGCGGACAGTTTACTCACTAAGCAAGTGTAGGATGCAAGTGTCCCAAGGCGCCATTGTAAACGGCAGGTTAGTGCTGCTCACTGACATCCTCTCTATGTTGTGAATGTGTGCGTGAGTGGTTAAGGGTATGACAGAGCGATGGGCACTCATTTCAATCGACACACACTTAAAAAAGGCCAACCACTGTACACTGGTGCCAAAGCCAGCAGTGTCATTTCTCTAGCAAACAGGAATTTTGCCAAAAAACATGAGTCAAACAGCTGTGGGCCTCCGAATGAGCCTTTCCAGAGAACTTAGCGTTCCACCCGTCACATCTCTTCCTGCAGCTGAAACACACAGAAACAAACACACATGCTGCATACACCCAGTGTGAAGGAAATCTCTAAACAGACAGGCACATCCTCCATCTCCCCACCCATTCCTCCCCTGCTGTTGCAATGCATTAAGCAAGCCACGTGTGCTGCCATTACACCCTATTGTCCCCGCTTGCTGAGGGATGGGGCACAGTGACAGACTTAAGCAGCGTGCCTCGGAAAAGGACAACAGACAACTTTGCATTTGAAGGGTTAAATATGCATGAGAGGCCAAAGCGGGCGAGGGCAAGGGGGGAGCACTATTGTGTGACCCCCTTTCTAACCCCAAGATACAAGCATACACACATACATGCATACTCTGCCCTCGAGTAACAGATGGGAGGATGTTAGCGAACATAGAGCTCCCCCCTTCTCTCTTCTATCACCCTCACTGCTGAGGACAGCTGGGAGGCAGACATTCCTTCTTCTCAGCTTTCAGAGGAAAACAAAAGAGTGTGTGGGACCCCTCCTACACACACGTGCATGTGTTCAGACACACAAAACCCACCCCCCAACCCCAAAAAACTGTCAATGCAACTGTGGGCTGATCATATTTCAGCAGCCTGAGCCTGTCAGCCAGCAGAGGTATGCTCAGCCTGGGACATTTGTTGAAGGTGAAAGTCAGCGAGATAATCCCAACCCTGCTTACCGGGCTGGTGTGCTGATATGTTGGTAGCACTAGTGAGGTGGGGGACGTCTTTTGAGAGCTGTAATATTATGGAAAACTGCGAAAAGACAAAATTTTGTCTTCAGCTAGTTGTTCTTTTCTGGCCAATTTATCTTTACCGGCACACTTGAGTTATTTGGTGAACAGGTTCACTGCAATAGCACAGCACATACCATACTACAGACAACCCAACAGCTATGAGGAAAAGAAAATAGGGAGAAGTACAACATAATAATTCTTTATGTCTATCATTTAGGATACATGATTGTGTTACAGTATCCCCGTAAGAAAGGCAGTGGGAAAAAAGTAGCATTAATGACTGAGATGGTGCCCCATGCTTTTGCATTACATCTCCAATTATTACACAATGCAGTAAATATTACAGCACCAATACATCATCACCTGCCGTCATACAACTGCTCTAGCAAGCCACCAAGAGGGTGATCAAATGACACCAAGTGTATAACCTGTTCACACATACAGACTACCCTACTGAGAGAAGCGGTATGCCGTTTACTGCCAGTGTGTGTCCCTTGTTTTTCATAACAGTGGTTCATAAATGCTAACATACTGTGTTTAATAGACAGTATAGGCTGAAACTCTCCTAATCAAAAGGGAAAGCTGATCAAAGGACATACCTGCCAAAGCTAAGTGCAGATACGACTTGCAGTAACTATCAGTTAATCTTGCTAGTACGTTTGCCCTGGGGTAGACAGATCATCTCAGCTATACTTTAAAGCCTGATCCATTGCTGAATCTTTGTTTGCTCTGGGTATAGCAACCGTTGTCCCTAATGAACACCACTGTGAGGACATGAACTGTTGAGCACACAAAATAAACAAACAGGGGCAATTTAAATTCATATATCATCATGCATTAGCAAGCGATGAATTGTGTTCAGTATGCCGGATGCTAAATATTAAAAAACAGTCTTGGATTTCGATTGGAGGCCATAAAACCTAATCAGGACACTTTCACCCACTGGTATCACTACGTCAGTTCTACTGAAGAGTGTGGAAAGCTGTGATAAGCAACAGCCTACCTATATTTGGCAGAGGCAACTCGACATTTCCAAGAAAAATATTAAGCTTCTGGGAAACTATCCATTAGCCTCAAGTATAAGCCAAGCATGCCATGTCAAGACAAGTTGGATAGTTCCTTTAAAAGCTTATATCAGCTTTAATATTTAATGCTGTACATTTTCTTGAAGACCACAATCACTGCTGTATAACTCTGAATTCTAACTCAAACATAATAATATAATACTGGAACCTCACGTTGACAATAAAATGAGTATTAGTTAAAGAAGTGCAAAAGTTTTGGTAAACAAGAAGCCTAAAATACAAGATGACAGGATTTTCATTGTCAGTTGGAAGTCCATTGAGATAGTTACTAACAAACTACTGTTGTTGTGTTGTCATGAAGAAGATATAAAGTAGTGTTTATATTGCTGGCCAGAGATCCAACACAGCAAACAGTTTGTGGACGCAAACACACAGATATGAAACGCCCATCCAAGGCCTGGACGGGCGTGCTGCCAGCATAAAGAGCACAGTAACATCATCTCCACTCCACAGCAATAAACAATAGACAATATAGTTATTTACATACATCTACATCTTGAAATAAATGTTGTAACTTTTGTAAAGTTGTGAAGCCTAGAGTCATCTACAAATCTAAAAGTTTCAAGTTAATTTCAAATATGCCAAGTAAGTTATAAATTATCAATTTGTGACTCAAGCCCAAACAGTTAAAAGGTGGGGTATGCAATACTGAGAAATTCAATACCACCAGGGAACGACACAGCAGGTAATGTAACTAATGCTAAGTTGTGGGTTTGCAAACAGTTGCAAGTTACAGTTGCTGCTGCAAAGTTAACATGCAGAGAGGACGAGAGGGTCCCAGAGCCAGCACACCAGCTCCAAACAGCGATACTCACACCTCTCCGGCTACTATACCAAACATCACAACAACAGCATAACTAGTAAGTAAGCCGAATGTCCGTGGGCAAGTCATTTAACATTTGCTGACACACAAATCATGGCAGGAATACTGTTGTGTGGCTTGGTCTAAACCATCTTTGTTTCCTATTCACAGAGTCAGGGCCGTGTATTCTTTTCAGCGCACACAAAGAACGGACAGCTAGAGGACCATGAAGAGATATTTGCTGAATTTGACAAAAAGACGTGTATTGGATTAGAACCACATAAACAACCTTTAATGACTATGACTTCTGCCCACAAACACAAGCGGTTAAAGACAACATGTTTAAAAAAAAGCAGCTACTGTTAGTGAGAGGATTACAGAAAATGTATTAGATCCAATTGATTGATTGATTGATTGCAGCTTGCAGGTTACAGCTTCACAAATGCCAAAGGTTGCACACATTGCTCTATTTCTCATTGTAAACTTATTACTTGAGCTTTTTGGCTGTTGGTCAGACTAAGCTGGCAATTTAAAGAGGTATTTGGATTTGATAGCTTGTGCCATTTGTCATTATTTTTAAATTAAATTTAAATTTAAATAATGTATTTATAAATATACAGACCTATACAAATAGATGTGAAAATGTAGATCACACATACAGAGAAATGCATGCTTCTTATAAATGACACAGTTAGCCAAATGGAAACCAATGTAGCCTATACAAAGACCATTTGGCTGCTGTTTGTTATTGCGAGCTGTTTACAGATGATGTAATCAGGACAGAGGGCATTAGCTAAGAATGGAGCTAAGCCAACTGGCCAACAAACATCTTAACACTCTATCAAATGGACTGGTTACAGTTTGAGTGGACTAAATGGAACAAAACAAAAACAGGAAATAATGAGAAGTAGACAGGAAATATTGAATGTTAATCCTGCTGACAAAAATGAAACCAAAGGCCTGTACGTAAACAGTAAAAGCTGAATTCTAGCTGTGTCAAAAGGGAGGTACAGAAACTAGGGAGAACATATTTTAAGTGAGAACCCAGGCTCAGGTCTACGAGTCAGCAACTATGCATAATAGTGAGGTCTTCAAAGAAGGCATTTAATCCCTAACAACTCCAAGGGTGCTGTTCTGAATATCTATGTTCTGACTTCCCTCTGGAGGAAGATCAGCTAAGAATTATGAATTGTGTAGTGTCATGCCCTCTCTTCCCTGTATTTACAATCTCAATTAAACATCTATTGAAGAAATTGCAGAAATGGCCTAAAAATAAGACAGCAGTGATGGAGCCGTTCCTGCTGAAAGGAAAAAGAGCTTTACACGACCTCCAACAATGATGACAAGCTAAACTAAATGCGGCAGGATAGCGCATGTATAGCCTAGCCCAACCCTTTAGCTCAGAATCAGCAAGTCAGATAACGGGGTTTACTTTATTTTGCAGTCTATTCTGCTACCTGAGATTGACTGTTTTTGAGCAGCCTTTATGCACTTTGGATACACTATTTAGCAAGAAACTAGTATAGATATAATATAGATATAAATTTCATTTCACGCTTATGACCAAAATTATCATGGTTATCTACTGGTATTGTAAAAATGTGCCGAAAAATATTAAAATGTACTGATATACACACTGAAACCATTTCAACAAGTTTTATATTGAAAACTACAAATAAAATTGCCATTTTGTTTGCATAAACAATAAAATACCAGCCAATACTTTTTGCGAACATAAGAAAACCATCTAAGTGTGCATTATCAAGATTTTATATTTTATAGGTAATGCAATGAGCCCATGCACAGTTCCATAAAAGTTTACAAACTGTTAGCAAGTCAGACAGACAAACCAAAGCTAAAAGTTAACTCACAATGCTTTCACTATAAGGTTATTTTTTTCAATCAAGTTTCCCTAGCGCTCTCATACAAACTAAAATACGACCAGACTTCAGAGTGACTGAAAAAATCACAGTGTTCGTTGATGCTAAACAGTATTTACCGTGAGTTTATAATAGCACGGTAACTGAACCCGGTTATCATGGTAATTAAAATGTGTACGGTAATAATAACTGCCGGGAATTTTACCATGGTTTATCATTACACCGGTAATCGTAGATTAAACTAAAAGCTGACGCAGTATGGTGTTGCCCTACTTCCGGTGTCTCGCTACAACTTTGACATATTGAGACATGTCCACTGTGTACTCCACCATGTACTCCCAGCAAAATATAACACCAGTCCAAACACGCTAGTTGCCGCTCTCAACTGAGCTGCTGTTATGCTAAACTGATGGTCATGCAGGCGGCTAAACAGAAAGAGCTATTTAATAAGAAGCAAAAGCATTGTTATATCCAGCTGGCAGTACTTTAAAAACTGCTGTCTAACATGTGAATTTCTGTGGCTTGGAGTTGTAAATGCTGTTTTAAGATAGTGCTAATGCAAGCTAAACATTTACTACTGCTTCACATTAAAAGCCTTGAAACCCCTACAAAGGTTTATTGTGAAGCAGCTACAGGAAGTGAAGCTTTATTTCTAACCAAGGTTAGTGAACAACTCCTATCTCCTTAGTCTGCAAGCAAGACATTGATGTTTTTCTGCACTTTTCGTCATCAATATACAGTTTAAAATGTTTCCAATGTCATTGTGGGAAAATGGTAAAAGCCACAGAAAACTGGTGAGATGAATAAACCCTCAAGCCCTTAATTTGTCTTCAATAGATCGTATTTTACCCTTCCATACTCTTGAACAGAAAACCACTCATGCTGTACCTGCGTCATGAGCTGACATGATTGCTCACTGTCTGTCGTGGTGTGGATGCCTCAACCATTGGCAAATTCAGCATATGTGTGTAGGATGCTCGGTGCTTTATGTGTAAAGCTGACGAACTTGTTTCAACATGATGCTGCAGTTGACTAAGGGTGTAATGAAAAATCAGCCCACACTGTTTCAGTGGGCCTGAAAAGCACACATCAAAGAGGAGGTGAGAGGGGAGGGAAAAAACACAAGACAGACGAAGAAAGTGGGAGACAGAACAGAGACAAAAAAGTCAAAAAAGAAAGAGAACATGAATATGTACTTTGGCAAGATTTTGAGGAGGCAGCTTGACAATGCAAATACAAAACACAAACAATAAAGTAAAGACAGAACAAAAACACAGAATGAAAGCAAAGAAATAAAGAATGAACTGAACTGAACGAAGGAATAGAAGCAAAAGCAACAGAAGACAGGAGAGACTGGGGGATATATTTAGCAGCTCATTAGTCAGAGATGTCCTCTACTCAGCAGGCTGGTCCCTCAGATGAGGCCCTTTGGAAATCATTATGACTGCCTGCTGCTTCAGACAACCACACACATTTTACTGGAAAACAATTTACAAACTGCCTCTCCTCTCCCCAGCCTTAATGTAGCTTCAAAATAATCCTCAAGTTTTGGAGAGACGCCCAAAAACAAAGCTTTGAACAACGCAAAGTAACGGGGTGTTTTGAATAACATGAAAAAACCAACAACAGTAAGAGCTAAATTCAAATTCATATATCTTAACTTATTTTGTAAATTATCAGATTTGTGCCTGGTGCTGCCAGTGCCACCACTCCCTGCTTTGACATTCATTAACCGTTACTATCCTGCACCTGTCATCAGGGGAGAAATAACAAGATGGTGGTCAGCACATTGCACACACCAAACTGCCACCAAAAGTGTCTATCAGGACACAAATGTGAAACATAGACACCCAAAATAGTAAAACATGGAAATCACATCCTCTAATTAGCTTAGTGCTAGCTGGTAGGGCTATGCAGCTAACAATAATCCTGAATGGGATCTTCACGAAGTAACGGAACGGTCTGGTCAACTGTTAAAGTGAATGAAATGGTCTTGCGTCGCCTGTCCACACTGCAGTATCTGTTTCCATGGAGTATTTCTTTGTCTGGTGAGGCATTTAGAGTTTTCCTTTAGGGCTTGATTGGGTGGGAGAGCTGTTAAATGGCATGAGGTGAGAGCACAGAGTGATGGCTCAAGTGATAAACACACAGGTAATGAAAGAGAAAGGCTGATGGATTCGACCAGACTGCTGCTAATGAGCTTTGGTGTCACCTGGCTAATTTCTGGAGCTTTAAAAATAGAGAAAGAAAAAGAAGAACAGAGACATCATAGAAAAGGGGGCTGTGCTGTGATCAATATACTCAGTCACACACACACACAAACACACACAGTGTGAGTTAGCAGTCCTAATTGCAGATTGGTGATCTAGTGGAACTGCAGCTTGCAGTGGTTTGGCCCGTGGCTTCCAACACCCCACTAAAAGCCCTCTTTCTTCTCACATTTCATAAAGGAGCCAGTAGCCAAGGTATTGCTTTACTCCTGCCTGCTTGCAAACCACTTTGCTAACAGGACTTCAGGGGACTATTCTGAACAGTAAATTGCAGGGGACCCATTAACTAACACACACACACACTTTTGTTTGACTACAGAAAGCAACAAGTTTCAAAGACTACAGCTGTTTGAAGACACCAGAAGTAGGGCATGGCTCATTCAGATATTTTCCTCTGTGGTCAGAGCAATGACGCTATACTAGCCACAAGAGTCTACTCTGTTATTACAGAGAAAAGGGGAGTTGTCTTTTTCTTTGAGCAACTCAACTTTCAAGAAAACATCCTCATATCCTTGGGTTGGACCTGCCATGTGCGAGCAACAATCGATTGTCAAAAACACACAGCTCTCCGCTCCTTCTCTTGCTCTCCTCCCCTCACAACTTTTCTTTACCCTATGACTCCACTTCTCTTCCAGGCCCGGGGAAAGCCATTTCCTGTTCTCACACGTGAACATACATAAACGTCACCGCCACACAGAGCACACAGCAGGCTTGTTTGTGGGAGACTTCTGGTCCTCACTGGCACTTTCCTGTACAGCTATATCTCAACTTCAGAAGACAATGGGGTTTTTAGAGGGCATCGTTTATCTATTTAAGTGGACGCACAAGGAGGGACCGAGTCATTTTGCCTCCTGGCATATAACACTGTTAGAGTAGAAAACACGGCATATGATCATGTGAATAGACTCTTTGGTGCTCTGAGTCCCATCTTTTCTCTTTGAGATCTGACTCACTGTCTAGGTCCACTTCCTCTGAAACAAACCACAAAGGCTCACTGTAAGGAACTGACACCATATTAGGAACTGAGCTCTATGCAGTCAACATTAGTGGATGTCAG
>NC_060159.1:20574868-20597318 GCF_021292245.1 Micropterus dolomieu
TTGGCTGTTGGTCAGACTAAGCTGGCAATTTAAAGAGGTATTTGGATTTGATAGCTTGTGCCATTTGTCATTATTTTTAAATTAAATTTAAATTTAAATAATGTATTTATAAATATACAGACCTATACAAATAGATGTGAAAATGTAGATCACACATACAGAGAAATGCATGCTTCTTATAAATGACACAGTTAGCCAAATGGAAACCAATGTAGCCTATACAAAGACCATTTGGCTGCTGTTTGTTATTGCGAGCTGTTTACAGATGATGTAATCAGGACAGAGGGCATTAGCTAAGAATGGAGCTAAGCCAACTGGCCAACAAACATCTTAACACTCTATCAAATGGACTGGTTACAGTTTGAGTGGACTAAATGGAACAAAACAAAAACAGGAAATAATGAGAAGTAGACAGGAAATATTGAATGTTAATCCTGCTGACAAAAATGAAACCAAAGGCCTGTACGTAAACAGTAAAAGCTGAATTCTAGCTGTGTCAAAAGGGAGGTACAGAAACTAGGGAGAACATATTTTAAGTGAGAACCCAGGCTCAGGTCTACGAGTCAGCAACTATGCATAATAGTGAGGTCTTCAAAGAAGGCATTTAATCCCTAACAACTCCAAGGGTGCTGTTCTGAATATCTATGTTCTGACTTCCCTCTGGAGGAAGATCAGCTAAGAATTATGAATTGTGTAGTGTCATGCCCTCTCTTCCCTGTATTTACAATCTCAATTAAACATCTATTGAAGAAATTGCAGAAATGGCCTAAAAATAAGACAGCAGTGATGGAGCCGTTCCTGCTGAAAGGAAAAAGAGCTTTACACGACCTCCAACAATGATGACAAGCTAAACTAAATGCGGCAGGA
Organism: Micropterus dolomieu; assembly: GCF_021292245.1. NCBI lineage: Eukaryota > Metazoa > Chordata > Actinopteri > Centrarchiformes > Centrarchidae > Micropterus > Micropterus dolomieu. The sequence continues at coordinate 20,575,736 of NC_060159.1, forward strand.
TAGCGCATGTATAGCCTAGCCCAACCCTTTAGCTCAGAATCAGCAAGTCAGATAACGGGGTTTACTTTATTTTGCAGTCTATTCTGCTACCTGAGATTGACTGTTTTTGAGCAGCCTTTATGCACTTTGGATACACTATTTAGCAAGAAACTAGTATAGATATAATATAGATATAAATTTCATTTCACGCTTATGACCAAAATTATCATGGTTATCTACTGGTATTGTAAAAATGTGCCGAAAAATATTAAAATGTACTGATATACACACTGAAACCATTTCAACAAGTTTTATATTGAAAACTACAAATAAAATTGCCATTTTGTTTGCATAAACAATAAAATACCAGCCAATACTTTTTGCGAACATAAGAAAACCATCTAAGTGTGCATTATCAAGATTTTATATTTTATAGGTAATGCAATGAGCCCATGCACAGTTCCATAAAAGTTTACAAACTGTTAGCAAGTCAGACAGACAAACCAAAGCTAAAAGTTAACTCACAATGCTTTCACTATAAGGTTATTTTTTTCAATCAAGTTTCCCTAGCGCTCTCATACAAACTAAAATACGACCAGACTTCAGAGTGACTGAAAAAATCACAGTGTTCGTTGATGCTAAACAGTATTTACCGTGAGTTTATAATAGCACGGTAACTGAACCCGGTTATCATGGTAATTAAAATGTGTACGGTAATAATAACTGCCGGGAATTTTACCATGGTTTATCATTACACCGGTAATCGTAGATTAAACTAAAAGCTGACGCAGTATGGTGTTGCCCTACTTCCGGTGTCTCGCTACAACTTTGACATATTGAGACATGTCCACTGTGTACTCCACCATGTACTCCCAGCAAAATATAACACCAGTCCAAACACGCTAGTTGCCGCTCTCAACTGAGCTGCTGTTATGCTAAACTGATGGTCATGCAGGCGGCTAAACAGAAAGAGCTATTTAATAAGAAGCAAAAGCATTGTTATATCCAGCTGGCAGTACTTTAAAAACTGCTGTCTAACATGTGAATTTCTGTGGCTTGGAGTTGTAAATGCTGTTTTAAGATAGTGCTAATGCAAGCTAAACATTTACTACTGCTTCACATTAAAAGCCTTGAAACCCCTACAAAGGTTTATTGTGAAGCAGCTACAGGAAGTGAAGCTTTATTTCTAACCAAGGTTAGTGAACAACTCCTATCTCCTTAGTCTGCAAGCAAGACATTGATGTTTTTCTGCACTTTTCGTCATCAATATACAGTTTAAAATGTTTCCAATGTCATTGTGGGAAAATGGTAAAAGCCACAGAAAACTGGTGAGATGAATAAACCCTCAAGCCCTTAATTTGTCTTCAATAGATCGTATTTTACCCTTCCATACTCTTGAACAGAAAACCACTCATGCTGTACCTGCGTCATGAGCTGACATGATTGCTCACTGTCTGTCGTGGTGTGGATGCCTCAACCATTGGCAAATTCAGCATATGTGTGTAGGATGCTCGGTGCTTTATGTGTAAAGCTGACGAACTTGTTTCAACATGATGCTGCAGTTGACTAAGGGTGTAATGAAAAATCAGCCCACACTGTTTCAGTGGGCCTGAAAAGCACACATCAAAGAGGAGGTGAGAGGGGAGGGAAAAAACACAAGACAGACGAAGAAAGTGGGAGACAGAACAGAGACAAAAAAGTCAAAAAAGAAAGAGAACATGAATATGTACTTTGGCAAGATTTTGAGGAGGCAGCTTGACAATGCAAATACAAAACACAAACAATAAAGTAAAGACAGAACAAAAACACAGAATGAAAGCAAAGAAATAAAGAATGAACTGAACTGAACGAAGGAATAGAAGCAAAAGCAACAGAAGACAGGAGAGACTGGGGGATATATTTAGCAGCTCATTAGTCAGAGATGTCCTCTACTCAGCAGGCTGGTCCCTCAGATGAGGCCCTTTGGAAATCATTATGACTGCCTGCTGCTTCAGACAACCACACACATTTTACTGGAAAACAATTTACAAACTGCCTCTCCTCTCCCCAGCCTTAATGTAGCTTCAAAATAATCCTCAAGTTTTGGAGAGACGCCCAAAAACAAAGCTTTGAACAACGCAAAGTAACGGGGTGTTTTGAATAACATGAAAAAACCAACAACAGTAAGAGCTAAATTCAAATTCATATATCTTAACTTATTTTGTAAATTATCAGATTTGTGCCTGGTGCTGCCAGTGCCACCACTCCCTGCTTTGACATTCATTAACCGTTACTATCCTGCACCTGTCATCAGGGGAGAAATAACAAGATGGTGGTCAGCACATTGCACACACCAAACTGCCACCAAAAGTGTCTATCAGGACACAAATGTGAAACATAGACACCCAAAATAGTAAAACATGGAAATCACATCCTCTAATTAGCTTAGTGCTAGCTGGTAGGGCTATGCAGCTAACAATAATCCTGAATGGGATCTTCACGAAGTAACGGAACGGTCTGGTCAACTGTTAAAGTGAATGAAATGGTCTTGCGTCGCCTGTCCACACTGCAGTATCTGTTTCCATGGAGTATTTCTTTGTCTGGTGAGGCATTTAGAGTTTTCCTTTAGGGCTTGATTGGGTGGGAGAGCTGTTAAATGGCATGAGGTGAGAGCACAGAGTGATGGCTCAAGTGATAAACACACAGGTAATGAAAGAGAAAGGCTGATGGATTCGACCAGACTGCTGCTAATGAGCTTTGGTGTCACCTGGCTAATTTCTGGAGCTTTAAAAATAGAGAAAGAAAAAGAAGAACAGAGACATCATAGAAAAGGGGGCTGTGCTGTGATCAATATACTCAGTCACACACACACACAAACACACACAGTGTGAGTTAGCAGTCCTAATTGCAGATTGGTGATCTAGTGGAACTGCAGCTTGCAGTGGTTTGGCCCGTGGCTTCCAACACCCCACTAAAAGCCCTCTTTCTTCTCACATTTCATAAAGGAGCCAGTAGCCAAGGTATTGCTTTACTCCTGCCTGCTTGCAAACCACTTTGCTAACAGGACTTCAGGGGACTATTCTGAACAGTAAATTGCAGGGGACCCATTAACTAACACACACACACACTTTTGTTTGACTACAGAAAGCAACAAGTTTCAAAGACTACAGCTGTTTGAAGACACCAGAAGTAGGGCATGGCTCATTCAGATATTTTCCTCTGTGGTCAGAGCAATGACGCTATACTAGCCACAAGAGTCTACTCTGTTATTACAGAGAAAAGGGGAGTTGTCTTTTTCTTTGAGCAACTCAACTTTCAAGAAAACATCCTCATATCCTTGGGTTGGACCTGCCATGTGCGAGCAACAATCGATTGTCAAAAACACACAGCTCTCCGCTCCTTCTCTTGCTCTCCTCCCCTCACAACTTTTCTTTACCCTATGACTCCACTTCTCTTCCAGGCCCGGGGAAAGCCATTTCCTGTTCTCACACGTGAACATACATAAACGTCACCGCCACACAGAGCACACAGCAGGCTTGTTTGTGGGAGACTTCTGGTCCTCACTGGCACTTTCCTGTACAGCTATATCTCAACTTCAGAAGACAATGGGGTTTTTAGAGGGCATCGTTTATCTATTTAAGTGGACGCACAAGGAGGGACCGAGTCATTTTGCCTCCTGGCATATAACACTGTTAGAGTAGAAAACACGGCATATGATCATGTGAATAGACTCTTTGGTGCTCTGAGTCCCATCTTTTCTCTTTGAGATCTGACTCACTGTCTAGGTCCACTTCCTCTGAAACAAACCACAAAGGCTCACTGTAAGGAACTGACACCATATTAGGAACTGAGCTCTATGCAGTCAACATTAGTGGATGTCAGATAGACTCAGTAAAGACATGAAACAAGCAGTATTTCCACAGCGCCCTGAAAATCCTCCAGACTGATGCCGTTTATCCTGTGCATACACAAATCCCAAGGTGCCGCTTTGTTGCTGTTTGTTTACTGGCACCCTGCTTGAATGCAGAGGATGTTTTGTTTGGCATGTTGATACTTTTGGAATAATGTCCTGAATCATTAACACAAATGTAATCATAAACAGTAATCACAAACACAAATTTTAGGGAGTCATTTACAGTTGCTCAGCAGATAGATACCCTGCTGGTAATCTTGTTTGCAATGAACAGCCGAGATAAAAAAAGACACGGACTTGGACTGTGATGGCTCTAAAAATACCTCGCCCCCAAAAGGCTTTGTGACCACTTCCTAACAGAGCATATTAACAGATACAAGAAAATGTTGTCCTGACCTTTCCACAGAGAACATGAAGCCACCGATGTGAAAACTTAAAGCTTTTCCTTTCTTTGTTAAAAGGAACTTTACTGTTTATCGTCTTGTCTCTACATTGTATTTCCCATCACTTAAAGGCCAAATTTCCTAAAAAAGCAATATCCACAGGTGGCACATAAACCCCCATAGACCAAAAATTAAGGCTTGTCGCTTATCTGTGATGTTCTCTGGTGTGTCTAGTATGCAAATGCTGTACAGTACATTTTTTAGTATCCATTTCTATTCATACTGCACACCACTATTTGTATGAGTCTGGAACAAGCCTGTCAGCAGTGATGAAATTTCATATTCATGAAAATTTCGAGAGCAATCTCCATCCCTGGAACGCGTCAATGGATTACCTCTGTGAATTATGTATGGTGAGCAGGAGAGAGAGGGAGGCCAGTGAATAGAAGAACTAATAAGATAATGACTTTAAAGCTTTAAAATTAGCGCCTCCCCTTTATGGCTATATGTATAATTATAGATTTAATTTCATACTTTCATGCTGTAAATGCTGCAGTTCATGTCTTGGTCGACAGTTGTAGATCTCATGCCGTATTGATGGTCTGTTGATGCTTCTAAGTGTCTGCCAAATGAGTAAATGTAAATGGCTGTTTTAGTGTTGTAATTTCTGTTATGTCTTCTTATGTTTACATACACCCAGTGTGTGCTGTTCTGGTCTTACATTGTCTGTTTTTATGTTAATTTCTCTTGGCTGTGTCCTCTGTTTTCTACTGCAATGAAGTGAACTTATTTCTCAATACACACTAAACTGTCATCCTCATGAAAAATCCTCAGAACAAACTATTACAATGGAGCAATCCAAGTTGCCTAGAAACCTGTGTATGAGCCACTCACTATTCATTTAATGCAAGAGATCAAATATCGTGTGCTACAGGCCATTTTTGAAGAGCCTGAACTCTTGAACTGTGACTCAGCATCGATACTGCCCACTATAAGGAAGTAAAAATCATACCTTCAAAACTAACCTTTGTGCCATTGTATTGTTGTCGGTTCACTCAAAACCTCGCCTGGAATGTTCCATTACATGTCTGAAAACTAGGTTAATTACAACATAAAATAATACCAGTGGCAATATAAAAACAAAAGAAACGAATAAAAAGTTAGTTTGATTGGGTGTGTTGACCATGTGGATTCCTTCAAGCAGCTAATGAGATAGTAGGCCTAAAAAGATTTAGACCACACAGTTAATAAATTGTCTTTAAACATGCCAGTTGAAATAGTCCTAGTGGTGGCGTCTAGAGAACTATCTGTCCTTTTCCATCAGTTGACTGGCAGTCTTAAAGGCGCAGGTGCATCATGGGTATTGAAAAGAAATTATTGGATGGACATTTGTCCCTACGTAATGCACCAACTGTCACAAACCCGGTCAATACAGGGTCTTTTCATTTCATCATCTTTGGTACAACCATATGTTACAGGCATAACACACATGCAAACACATGTACACACAAATACAGTACACAGAGCTCGTGGCCTGGGCATTTGCAGCCACAATTCTGTGTTCGTAAGCAAGAATATGTGTGTGAGTGTGTTGGACGGAGAACGTGAGCGTGATACCAGCCCCTCTGGGATCTACATGAATCATGTGTAGCCTATTATATAAGACCGAGCAAGAGAGACGATACACTTGGGATCAACAGTGCCCTCCCCTTGGCCATCCATCCACCCATTCTGCTCTCTCTCTTCCTTTTGTTGCTGTTTTCTCACACATTAATTTATTTAAGAAAGGAAATAAATAAATGCTTTAAAAACATCCCAGAGCCTTAAACCACCCCTCACACACATTTACTTATTCACACACACACACACACACACACACACACACACACACCGCCTCCTCTCTGTGGCAAGGACATCTGGCATATTTCACAAGCTGGCTATGTGAGGAAAGTGTGCGCATGTTTGTTTGTGTGTGTGTGTGTGTGTGTGTGTGTGTGTGTGTGTGTGTGTGTGTGTGTGTGTGTGTGTGTGTGTGTGTGTGTGTGTAGGTAGTGTGTGTGTAGGTAGTGTGTGTTTGTTTGGGGGGAGGGGACTAGAACATTGGAGAGCTAAAGTGAAGGGGTTCAGCGAGGACATGCCATCAACATTGTGTTCCTCTTGAAGAAAACCCACGACACAAGCTCTGTAGGTCCTGTGGTGCTTGATAAATAACCGTATTACCCATGTTTACTTTAACTTCCAAGTGTGAACCAAATATCCCTCCCAACAGAGAACAACCCATTCAATTTGAAAACCTGACACTTCACATTCAGAGATAATAATCAAAGATCTCAGGCCGAAATACAAAACCTGCTTTGAAGGTTATGGTGGGGCAATAACCAAAGCTGGCTAGACGTGCTAAAAGCTCTCAGAGGACGCTAAATGTCATGGCTGATTAAAACCTTATGACAGCAATGTGACCGCAGACAACATCATCTCTCGGTTTTATTCAATAGCGGAGGAAGACTGTTGTGACTCATTAGGGCAGTGAATGGATTCAGAGAGTGTGTGGGATTGGGCTCTCAGCTGCCATTCGGAGGCAAAGCAACCTGACCGAGCCAAGGGTAAAGGAAGCCAATTTAAACTAACTGACCTGCGAGACGAAGGGAAAATAACCTCAATCAATTCACAAGAGGCGGGAGCTAAGATGGCGGTTTAGTCGATGTATATCATGTGGGAGTGAAGACAAAAAGAAATGCGTGTGGGTTTGTGTGTGTGTGTGTCTGCATCTTACCTGATGCGTGACCATGAGGGAGCAGGGTGAAGAGGAGGAGAAGCGCGGAGGCAGCCAGCCTGTGGGCTAGAGAGGAGGAGGTGAAGGAAGAGGAGGTGGAGGAGGAAGAAGAAGAAGAAGAAGAGGAGGAGGACAGGGCTCTCGTCTGAAACGCTACCATTCCATCGCACATCTTTTCCTCCGGCGACCAGTGAGAGTCCTCTACAGCTTAACCTGTCCAGGCCACATAGAGAGGAAGGGATAGAGAGGGAGGGGGGAGAGAGGGAGGATTACTATCAACATTCAGCAAGGATTATGTAACCAAAAGCAACACAGAGAGACAGGAGGGAATAGGGTATGAGGCAGAGAAAAGGCCACAACTGCGCATCATCAAGTAACAGTAAGTTCACTAATAACAGTAGCGACATGACTGACTATGTGTATTTCCTCTTCTTGTGCTTTATTTCCTTAAACAGCATCCTGCTATGTAAACCGCCCACCAGACAGACAGCAGCTCTCCTTTTAAAAAAACCACCAGTGGCAGGAGCAGCAGCAAGAGAGTGCCTCTGATCTCCCCTCGATCCCCTCATTTGGCTCTGCCACAAGATCTAGCTAAATAAACCCGCCATTACACTCTGCTGTAGATGATGTAACAGGGAAACAGATCCCCGCCGCTGACGAGGTAGCAGCATTAGGATGATAGAGGCTGAAAATGTGTGAGAGCGAGACTAAACAGCTGCAAAAATCCTGATAGTCAGGAGATGAGCATGCCCAGAGAGCAGCATTTTACTCTAGCTTCATCATAAAATAAGTAAAAATTAAAATGTTTCTGGCTCCTTGGTGTGTGGACAGCAGCCAAATCAATGTGTATTAATTCAGTATTAGTTTGTTTGTGCATTTATAAACGTACATGAACAAAGACTGTCGAGGCAGGGATTCCTCAAATGTAGTTATTAAAGAGTTATGATAAAAAGGGTACAGTACGTCACAAATGAATGATAAACAGATGCCATATCACTGTCTGCTCAGCTGTGATGCTATTCTGCCATATGCTGCAGATTGTTGTAAGTTTGATGAATAAATTATGTAAAAACAACAACATCAGGTGCTACTATCTGAAATATTTTCTGTATTCTTTATCTGCTCATATCAACATACTGAACAAGCTGAAGACGGATGTAAATATCTTTTGCTCAACTTATTACTAACTGCAAAACTTCGTATCTACCTTAAGTTATATCTGTTGTAAGTGTCTGAAGAACATCTTAAATGTAAAACCTAATGCTGTGCTCTAGGACGACAGCAGAGAAAAGCAGTGAAGAGATGGAGTTATAGTGAGACACCTTTAAAAAGGCATCACTGGGAGGAAAAACACACATACAATAACAACCCAATCTTCTCTCCATGATTCTAACTTAACTTCCTAAAAGCATTTGTTGGTTGATTAGGGGGATACAACAGAATGTACACTATCATTACATAAATGAGATGCAGGTGCACATAGTCTTGGTTATGTTGCTACAGAGAGATTGGGATGAAGTAGCAGTAGTTGTGCTTTGTAGGGAACTAACTTGCTGGCAGGCAGCATATCCTCAAGAGAAGGCAGAGGGCCCATTACAGTTCCACAAGGCTGCTAGCTAGTGGCTACAGTAATGGCACTGCTGCACTTAGGGGGCGGCGAATTTGATTGCAGATATACTGCGTGGCCACTGGCACTGCCACAGATGACCCGGAACTACTGTGATGGGGGAAGTAACTTTAAACACACATACACAGTTAGGTCAGAGTGTGCATACTCCATAGAGCTGAAACTATTAGTCCATTAATTAATCAACTAGTTGACAGACAGACAAAATAAATGAACTTAAAAGAAAAAACAAAAGATTAATAGAGAAAACAACCTACAGATTTACTGACAATGAAAATAATCATTAGTTGCTCCCCCAAAACTCAGAGTTGGGAGGTAATGGAGGTCAAACGCAGTGGCCCTGTTCTGGACATTTCCATACATAGGCTCTCAAAATGCTGTAAATCAACTTCAGCATATTTTGCCTGTCTGTGCTTCCACATTTTAGCGTCCAGCACTAAGCTACATTTTAAATAACTTAACAGCCTGCCGCCTTTCTGATGTCCACAAGAGCAGGAGGGAGACGCATACCTGCATGCGGTGCAGGCCAGCTGGAGAGTGACGTAAGTCGGTTTTGGCAGAACAGTTTGGATACTGCATTAAGCCAAAGGGCAGACAAAAACACATGCAGGGGACCTGAGCCAGGCATTTGATCCATAGACGCTATTTCATTTGTACATGTTGGGATCAGAGCAGTGCTCACAGAGCTATCCTATGTTAACTCAGATGATGATAAAGTATTTCTGATTATGTTCTTGCCAGATCAACGTATTAGAAATATCAAGGACAAACAAAAGTCAAAGGCAACAATAACACGTGTTTTGTTCAAAGGCCCTTGTTTGGATGTAAATAACCACCTGGGATGGCATTTATAATGCAGGCCTGACCTCCTGAGAGAGCTGAGGGCAGAGTATTGACCGGCCCGTATATTTGCAAAGTGAAAACTTAAGCAGAATTAGCTTAATTGCTTTCACACAAGAGCATCTGAGAAAGGAGAAAGTTATTAACTCTGTGCTTAGGTATCCCACAAAATACAGCATTCCAATTAGCTAGAACAAGATAGCTCGGAGCCTTAAAGGAATTATTTGCAGATCTTTCAATGCTCTGACTTTATATTCATGCATTTAATTGATTAATAATGCAGCAGGCATCATGACAGCGAAAGCACAGAAATACTTCAAGTTTGGTTGTCAACTTTCCAAATTTGCCACTGTGCATGTTTCCTGTCAGAAGCTGCCAAAGATGTTGAGCTTGACACGTCACATTAAAGGATGTGCTGCTATTTTGAACTTCAAGAGATTTAGTTTCTGTTTCCTGGAACAACATTTTGTATCAAGCCACATAAACAAACACTTCTTTCCGGCAGCTGCATGTAGCCGCCAGGTGACATTTTTAGGGCCTGTAATGATATTGGCGTAGGTACAGTCAAACAGTGCGTGTTTAAATAGCTATCAGTGTCATTACAAAGTCCTTTCAAATGGCTGACATTCAAGCCATTATTGCAGAATGACTACTTCCAATTATAAGTAGTGTCACAGGATATATCACTACCAACAGAATGGCTACTAAAAGGAATATAAAAAACAACCAGAAAGCAAATGCTTTCCACACTGACTTATTAAACTTTTTTAAAGATGTAATGCCATGAAACTCGTAAACTACCTTGCTTCCTGCAAGGGAACAAGAGAACTTCCTTATTTCATACTAAATCAAGCTACATGTGGCTGAGACTACTTTTAATTAAGAAGAATGGTAATTTCAGAAAAGGAACATGTAAATATTTTAGGATGATTTAATGTCAACGTTGTGTAACCACGGTGCTTAATTAATCACTATAATCAATGTGATCATTTGGTTCCAACCCAACAAGGGCAAGAAGAGACAAGACTAGCCATGCAACAAAACCGGTGTTACCAGCTCTAGTTTACCACAGGTTTGGATGGAGTAGACTATATTGTACAAAATCATATCTGCAGCAGCCTGTCAAATAAACAGAACAGTGAAAAATGGCACTCTTAAGAAAGAAATACTTTCACAATCAGAACAAAGCTGCTCTGAAGTTGTGGACTTTAAAAAGCTGTTTTGAAATCAACAGCTATGTTTTATTGTTGGTCAGACAAACAAGCAAACTGAAGAAGTTATCTACTCCAGAAAAATAATTAATAATGAAAATAATCTCTAGTTGCAGCCCTGAATGACACTGCAAAAAAATGCAATGCTATTTGTCGTTTGTGTTCAGCCCATTGCATTAAGAGTTTTTTACAGCATAAATACTTTGTCTGTTAAGTCCTTCACTTGGGGAAAAAAAAATCATGCAACTCTCCACTTCAGACACCAGTGAGACAACCAGCCAGCCAGCAGGCTGCAACTGCAGTTTTTCAGCTGCCCGGGGCTCCTGGAATGCAAAGAGAGCCAAGGAGAGCAGCAGTACAGGCATGTGTCCGGGAACAGAGAGCACTCAGTGTGCCAAGGAAACAGCCGGGAGGAGATTTCCACCCGATAGACCCATTGCTACTGCGGCTGGTAGATCCCGCCTGGGCCTGTGGAGGGAGCCCAGAGATGGGGCTCTGCATGGCAGCACAGAAAGGGCCCTTTGTCATGAAGTATTATGTAGTGTTAAGCCCCACAGTACCCGAGCATCCCTCTGTACCGCCACAAGGGAGGGCACGGAAACACACAGTAAGATGGAGAGGAGAAAAAATAAAGGAGACAGAATTAAGATAAAACAGTGGGAAGAGAAACACACACAAAATTAGAGAAACACTTTGTTGACAGTGTTAAAGGTAGGGAAATGTGAGAATGGGATTGAAGCCAAGTGTTCTTATCTTTATTCACAAGATATTTTCTTTAAGCTATGTTGTCAAACAGAAAAGGCCTCTGAATGCTGGACCGGGAGTTTAAATAGAGAACCATTAAAGCTGCACATTATATATCTGCTAGTTCCTCTGTGAAAGCTACAGCGTGTGCAATGTGTAAAAACAAAACAAGTCAGTCCCAACAATGAGAGTGAAATGAGTGATTGTGACACTCACAAAATTTACTCAGTTCTGCAACGAAAAACATGTTATAATTTCAATGAAGTCATCAAAAAGTAGAATTCATACTTTCCAACACAATACGCTGCCTCTAAATAAAAACACAAAGACTGGGTATTCTTGAATACAGTATCAACACCTCAAAAGGCGTGATAAATAAAATAGCAGGAAATAACAGAAGCAAGCACTTTCACACACTGCAGTTATTAATGTTTCCACATAAAATAACAGTTTCCACCAAAACTCTTATTTGGCTGTATTTCTAGGGACAAAGTGGGGCATTGACTAAGTACAAACCACATACTGTTTGGTCGGTGAACACTCTCCTGCTCAACGAAGTAGCCCGCAGTCAGGACAGTGTTCACAAGTTTTATACTTGTGGGGGCAGAATGAATTTATGTTGTAATATGAATTTATGTATGTAATAGAAAATGCCTCTTGGGGTGGTCAATATGGATAAACCCTACATCATGGTAAATGTACTTTTGTACAATATTGATATAATCATTCATATAATACTGTCAATGGTATTGAGAACTTTTATTAATTAATAGATAAAATACCCAGACAGGATTGTTTTGGCTAAACCCTGACATATCAAGGTAGTTCATCACATTAATGCTATAACTATAATCCTAAAATAACTAAAATCCAACATTACTATTTAGTAGGGATAGCAACCACAGCATAAACAGAGTGGCATATAAACATTTTTGTTGTCTCACAGAATGCCTTATCACATCTTCCTCACTAAACTTCCTCAGTCTCTTAAAATATGTTTGATCTTTGTTCTCCATTATTATGATAAACAGCTCACATTTGGACTTCCCTGCCCTTTTGCTGTGGTTAAGTGTCCATCATATCTTACCCTTCCCAGCAAACAGGAAACGCCTCTAACTTTTCAGAATCAGAATCAGAAGGAGCTTTATTGCCAAGTAGTGTTTTACACATGATACACGTGATAAGGTGATACACGTAGAAAATCATACAGTTGACATAAATAAATGTAGAAATATATAAATATGGAATGGAAGAACAACGTTGCAGATATATACATGTGCATTATTCTAGGTCTGTGCCGTGCAGAAGTAACGTAACGGGAAGAGAATATTGTGTACATATAAATATATAAACTGAGAACATAAATGAGGGAGTGGGAAATTACTGCGCTTGGAATATCTGAGCAGAGCAGAGACCTTCAAAACTCAACAACACACCCCTGCAACTGTATCAAAGTGGTCAACTGCCTTTATAGCAGCTCTGAAGCAGAGTCACACGCTTCGACACGTGCAACTGTACTGCTAGCTATTTAAACAAAGAGTGTGGTGGGCTGCCAGGACTACACACACACACACACACAGTAGGACAAAAACAAAGCAACCCAATTCTAACACGCAACACATGCAATTATTTAATCACTGTTTCAGTTACTTTCATGTTCGCACACCAGAAATAATCAGGATATTGAGCGACGTCTTTAACTGACACAGCGGACTCCTTGCTACGTTGCAAACTGTCTATTATTGTTCACATGACCAACGTGTAACAATACAGTAACGCTACAGCTGTTAACTAAGCAGCTACTCGAGCCGGTGTTGTTTTATTTAATCTCTAAGCACTTTCTCAAGCAAGCGTATGCTAGCTGAAAAAAACTTATGGCCGGCTGAATGCGTTAGACCTGTCAGAAATAAAATACGGCAGTTAGTTCTCTGAACGTTAATGGATATTAAGGGCTAGTTCGTTAGTTGACAAAACACGAAACTGACATCTCGTTATTCTCCTTTAGCCTTCGTTAAACGTCACCCTAGCGTGCGCAACTTGTTTAAAATTGTGTAATCAGCAAATACACACTGGCGGAAATAGACACAGCAAAAAGATATCGTAGTGGCCTATCTAACGTTTGTGTTTAACGTTAGCTTTCGGGAAAAAAACAGACAACACTCACCAACGTAAAGGTTATCAGCAGCGAGCCCTCCTCTCAGTACTTCACACTCGAGGCATTTACGCTCGTATACATGGAGACACCCAAACCAGAATGTAGCAAATAATACAAAAAATATAAAGCTTTCGTTGTGTAGTTCCGTCTGTAGGGCTAACTGTTGTGTTGTTCCTCCTCCTCGGCTCGCCTGCTCTTTATTCTAGGTGTGCGGAAACACTCGCTGAGAACCAGTTGCCTCGCTCTCGCGCGGTCTCCATGGCTACCTCGTTAAAAGGGCGGATCAAGCCAACCACAAGGCTCGCCTTCAAATTAAAAGCACATGATTTAATGCGGAGGGGGAGACAAAAGAATCGACAAAAAGATCAAATTCATCAACATAATTCAGAACAATAAAACTGCACATGTCTTTACTAGATACTGAACATGCATGCATTATGGTGTATGTGTCATTATGGAGAATTACCATATAGACATGTACAGTTAGGCTACTACTTTATATTGCTATTTGTCATTACACCTCTGTTAATAATACTACTGCTCTTTATTGCCATTTATCATTACACATCTGTTGTTAATACTATATAATACTGCTCTTTATTGCTATTTATCATTATACCTCTGTTAGTAATATATAATACTGCTTTATATAGCTATTTATTTTTACTGTATAATACTACCCTGTATTGCTATTTGTCATTACACCTCTGTTAATACTATATAATATTGCTCTGTATAGCTATTTGTCATTACTGTATAATACTGCTCTGTATTGCTATTTGTCATTACACCTCTGTTAATACTATATAATATTGCTCTGTATAGCTATTTGTCATTACTCTATAATACTGCTCTGTATTGGGGGGGGGGGGACTGTCCTTGAAAACACCAGGGACAAAGATGGAAATTAATTCAGGTCTTTATTGTTCTACGTAATACTGTATTGTGATGTATTATAATGTATTATAATGTTGTCAATAAGCCACATGAAGCCAAATTAAATACATATCTTCCAGCACCTACAGCTATACCACCCCAAAGATGTTTAGGGTGATTGCAAAACCTTTTTCATCTCTGGCAGTTCACACAAAGTCTTTGTTGTTAGTTATTAGATCTTCTGATATGGTTTTTCTTTGTAGCTGTTGCTGGTGGAGGGAGTACACCACCACAGCGTGCATATACATTAGATCTATGAGTAGTTATTAAACCAAAAAAGTGATTTACATCGAAATGTAAATATAAATAGTACTGCACTCTATTTACACAATATGCTTGCAGATAGAAGAGAATGAGTGGGTGGACATTTTACATTCATTCACTCATGGGTAAAGAATGTGAGATCTCTCATCATCATACATAACTGTACTTCATTCTGCACAGTAACCTTGCAAAACATAATACCTCACATGAAGGAACCTCAAAGGGGCAGTCACTTACTTTTGAAATCCCTATCTTAGTCCTATACCCTAAGATAGTTCATAAAGTATTTGCAAACATACATTTAGTAGTTGTCCTAGAATTTGAATGGGTTATTGATTTTCTGGACCCACGAACTATATAGGGTAGCTATGGCAACCAAATAATGTTTATTATAGTGAAATGTTGAGTAGGATGACATAACCTGGATTTGGCTTTAAAGTGAGCATAATGTCATCCATATCATAAAATAATCTCTCCTTTATCATCTTTTTCACTTTACATAGAATGATAAATAGGCCAAGACAAAGTGTCTAGTGCACTGTATGGAGCTCATCATGCCTTTAACAAACTATATTCATATTATACTTCAGCAAAAAGAGACACTCTTTTATTTGTAATACTTTATTGACAAGAATTAATGGGTCATATTTATGTGAAGTCATTCTTGATATTTGTATAGTATTTGTTTCTGGTTTATTTATGTTTTCATTCTACTTTTTAATATTTATTTTATTGTCCTTCAAATGTTGGTGTAAATAATCTGTCTCCGTAATTGTTATGATGTTATTGCAGTTAGCAAATGGAGCAAAGGTCCATTCCAGTTATATGAATCATTTCTCGCAACGGTTGTTAGTAGGAAGGAAATTCATACGCCAGCGATGACTGGAGAGGTTCTCCTCTAAATGCACGCTAGGATTGAAACATGCCACAATGCCTCAATGTCCAAAAATAGATTAATATTAGATTAAACCACAACATTTCATTTAATTAGCCCAGATAGTCAGAAGTTTAAGTGTTTGTTGCTTCCCCTGTGTATGAAGTCCTCATTGCCAGAGTTTCTGAAGTCTTTGCACTGCTCAACTAATGATTGATGGAAACACCATATGTCATTGAGTCCTGTAAAGAACCTCTGACAGGACACCCACAGGTCTACCCTGGAAATAAACAAGAGACAACTGAGCCCATTGTCCTACCATTTTTTCTCATGAATATGAAAATATATGCAGCAAGGTGGTCCAACATCTAATCAGATAATCCATAAGGGAAACATGGGGTGTAAATGAGTTTCCTATCATGTACTGTTCTCGTCTAATTGTGTTCACCACAATAAAACTAGGGCATACTGCATACATGCATCTACTTTGTTAGGAGATTAAGATTAGTCTAAATGTTACTCCTGTAAAGGAAGGACGTCTTAACTTTTCACACTTTCCCGTGTTCTGTGTCAGTAGTGACATCTAGTGGCTGCTTTACTTTCCTACATACACGTAGCCTATAGGTCCTTGAGTCGATT
This sequence comes from Micropterus dolomieu, assembly GCF_021292245.1. NCBI lineage: Eukaryota > Metazoa > Chordata > Actinopteri > Centrarchiformes > Centrarchidae > Micropterus > Micropterus dolomieu. The sequence continues at coordinate 20,592,053 of NC_060159.1, forward strand.
ATTTGTAGGTAAATAATTATTAATAAAATAAATACAATATTTAATTTATATTATCTCTTATTTGAAAGTAGGTGGCCTACTCTCGCTGGATACATTCCACAGCGGGAATGACCTCCTGCTTTCTTTGTCAAATTGTCATACATTTCTCCTTGGATTTTAATTTTAATAGCCTTTATTTGAAATACTTATTTTAACATACGTTGAGTACACAAAGCGGCACACTGACAAAACACACAAACAGAAGAGTGATTTCATTTTAAACCACTGGCTTCCTCCTTTGCGGAGGAAGTGGTTGCATCCACCTTGGGGGACACTGCTTCCTCGTTTTGGGACCATCGACGGTGTAATAGGCTATTAACAGAAGCAGTCCGCGTCTGCTCCAGAGTATATTCGAGGCTTAAGGTTGGAGGTAGGCCTACTGTCCAATGTAAATATAAATACTTCGTAGAATGGTCTTCAGTCAAGTTCTGGCTGGTTAAAGACAATAAGCGTCTACACTGTGACCGACATTAATCTACGGACAATCAGTTTGTCCAAAACAAAAGCAAAAACGACAACTCAAGCTCTCAAAGTTACTTTCTTGCTATCTACAGGAGGAGAACATTCCCAGTGCGAAGTTAGCGTTCATGTTTTGTTTGCTAACGTTAACTACTACTACTACTACTGCTGTGCGGAGTAAAGGCAAAGGACATTCAGGTCATTGCAGTTCCCATCGTGACGACCTGAAATGGCTTACTCACAGATCCGCCTGAAGATTCTCCCCAGCGTTCGCTGTCTGTTTGATAAACCAGTGCAGGTAAAATTAGAGGGACTTATTCCTCACAAACCAGTTGAACTGAGGTCCAAACTAATTGATGACAGAGGGGTGATTTTCAAGGCTTCTGCTCTGTACAAAGCGGATGAAACTGGCCAGGTGGATGTCTGCCGTGCACCCTCGCTGGGAGGAAGTTACACCGGAGTGGAGCCCATGGGTTTGTTTTGGGCCATGGCACCTGAGACTCCACACAGTAAATTCCTAAAGAAGAATGTGCTCAGCCCAACGCTGGTGGAGATAGAAGCACTGAGTGGAGACACTGGTCATCTCTTAGCCTCTGAAACCAACGAGAGAAGATACATGAAAGAGGGGATGAATAGAATACTTTTGCAAGAGGGAAGAATAAAAGGAGTCCTCTTCATACCACCAGGTTAGTTGTGCACTGTGAGTCAGTTGATGAGAGATTTGGAGAGTCTGTGTTCTACTTAACGTCCCCTCTCCCTTTATATTGTCTTATTTTCTACAGGAAATGGGCCATTCCCAGGAATAGTGGATTTGTACACACTTGGTGGAGGTCTCACTGAGCCCAGAGCCAGCCTCCTAGCAAATAAAGGTTATGTTGTTTTGGCACTGGCTTATTATGGTTTCCAGGATTTACCAAAAAACCCTACAAAGTGGGATTTGGAGTACTTTGAAGAGGCAGTAACATACCTAAGGGGACGGCCAGAGGTTAGTATTAAAGAATAAATAAAATAAAAAGATAAGCATAGGCCTACTATAATATTAGAACCTCCATTTTATTTATTAATAGTGTTCTTCTTCATCTGCTGGCATTTTCTTCCTCAAATTAACTAGATTTAAGATAACTTTAGAGCTGAAACAATTATTTGATTAAGCCGTCCCAGCTTCTTATGAGAATTTGCTGTTTTGTTCACTTCGTGTGATAATATACTGTTTTTAGATTTTGGACCGTTTGTCAGGCAAAGGAAGACATTTTAACTCATCTTGGGTGGGATGGAATTTTTTAAGTGAAGCGATTAATTGAGAAAGTGACTGGCAGATTAATAGGTGATGAAAATAATAGTTAACTGTAACCCCAGTTTGTGTAATGGTGAATGGCTGTTACTTATGTTCAGCTGTACATATTAGCAGGGATACCTGTTATAGATGAAAGATATTCTAAACATGATTATTAACACAACACCTCTCTGTGCAGGTTAAAGGTCCAGGGATTGGCATCCTATCAATCTCTCAGAGTGGTAGTTTGGCTTTGGCAATGTCGTCTTTCCTCTCTGGCATCTCAGCGACGGTCTGTGTTAATGCCTGCATTGCAAATATTTTGATTCCTTTACACTACAAGGACATTGTTATACCTCCGCTTTCTCCTGTCATGGAGAATATTAAAATCACAGAATCTGGGCTTCTAGATATACGCAACGCCTTACCAGACACTTCCTTGGAAAAGAACAGGGTGTCGTTGTTTCCAATTGAACGTGCCAGCTGCCAGTTCCTGTTTGCTGTTTCTGAAGATGACCACAACTGGAAGAGTGCTTTATTTGCCAAGCAGGCTGCTGCGACGCTGAGGAATCATGGCAAAGAGTGTATTAAGGTGGCAACATACCCTAAAGCTGGACACTTTTTGGAAGTCCCTTACATGCCTTTTTGTCCGTCTGGGTTTCATGCAGCAGTGGGGAATGTTGTGATGTTTGGTGGGGAGGCAAAAGCCAACTCCGAGGCTCAGCTGGACTTGTGGGAAAGAGTCCAGGAATTCTTCAAGAGCCACCTGGGCCCTGTTTCAGAAAGCAGGCTTAACAAACTCTGAGCTTATCCCTGAGCTCTGGGTTGATTGAGCCTAAGGTGGGAAACGCTGAATTTTCGGTTCCAGAACAGCTGATAAGAAGTTCAATCAACTCTGAGTATGTTGAGCCTGATGGAAGGGCGTGCGTGGGGATGAAAAAAGCCATCATCAATGGAGCTCCGATACTACGATCATTATGGCAACGGGTAAATAACGACAGAGCCTCCATTTTAATCGGGTGAAGCTATAAATATGAATGCATTCCAACGCGGACCCTGATTGGCTCTAAACGTAGGAGTTGAAGAAGGATCAATGTGTTAACATTATTAGGCTACTATACAGTGTTGCTCATTCGTCATTTACTAGACTGGAATTTCATTAATGAATGATAAAGTGCTGGAATTTTCTTACAGCCCATTACATTTGATTTTAAATAGGAAGGTTATATTTATTAAACTGTAACCTGACGGGACAAAGTGCCGGCGGCAGTCGGCTACCTGATTATGAAAATAGGTAGGCTATAGATCAAATATAAGACAGTTTACTCCTGAACCTGTGATTGTAAAGTCAGTCACACCTAGCAGGTTAGCCTATAAATTATTTTTTTGCAGTGGAAAATGTGTCTATTGGTTAAAGTTTGAGACGTCTATTTCACATTAATAAAATCTTGCTCTTTTCATATTTTATTAATGCTGTCAAAACACATTCAGACTATCAGCAGGTAATAAAGAAAAACTCACTTTTAACCTTATTTAGGCCTGTTTGTTTCAGCTGCACCACAGTCATCATCACTCGGAAATAGTCACATCTCCAGTTGATAACTACAAATGTTCCAATCATGCGACTTGCCTACAATATGAAAGATTACTGTTTACCAATCAGTTTTATAGGTTATATATTAAACAGTGATTACTGCAGTAATGTATCCCACAGTAAGTGTTTTCAGTGCAACTGTCCACAGAGTCACAGCGTTATACCTAAACACGGATATAGATTTTATTCTGGGGTGAGGAAAATCCACAATGTGCGGAGATCTGTCCATACATCGATGACAGATTGATCATAAAGCAGTCATCTTCAAGATCATGTTTGGGTAAAAAACGAATAACCTATCTAACTTTTTAAAAGTTTTTAAAGATGTAAATGCGTTCAGATATGTGCTTTGATATCGACAGTATGAATGAGGAAATGAAACGGTGTCAGACAGCCGCCTCAGGATCCGCTGGAGGGGAGGAGTCAGAGAGAAACTGACAGTTTTCCAACTTATCCTGAACCTAAACAACATCAGTTCCCGGATTTACTGATCTAGGGTTTATCTGATCTCGCTCTCTGAAACAGAAAACTTAGAGTTTCCCTCATGTCAGGCTTAACATACTCAGAATTTTCACTAATCCCGCTTTCTCAAACGGGGCCCTGGACAACAAGGGCACTTGTTAGCAAGCACTGCTGCATCAAGTGGCTGTCCTTAATAATAGCCTTGCCTTTACTTTCTAATGAATGAAAACAGTCATTAGGGTCAAATGTGTATTAAATTATACAGTATCATATGTTGAAGCTTTGGATTAATGACTTTCTCAACAAACTCAGCATTTCATGGTTCAAACATATGTATTTAGTTATAATCCTTTTCAGAGCAGATATTTTGATACATGAATAAGAATCATGTGGTGACATAAACTAACAAAAGCACTCCCACGATAGCAAGGCTATTTTGCTAACCTGAATCTTTTGTTTATTTCAATGTGTGTATTGTTAATGATTAGGAGGTAATGAACTTTTTTCAGCTTCTGAATGAAGGTGTGACAGAAAAAGTGAGCGAGAATGCACCATACCAGGACTCTGGGACTGACACATCTAAATGGAATGCAGCAAAAAACAGCTTTGCTTCTCCTAAAATGACATGTCCTGCTTTTCAAATTAAGAAGTCTTACTAATCATCTCGCATAACTTAAGCACTTTACATTAAACAAGCCTGCTGTGCCAACTTTATTGGTGATAAAAGTTTATATATTTGGTTTGTGGTTGGAAAAGGATGGAGAAATAATTATATTCTTTTGACTACTTCTGAGTTGTGTCATATTGTGATCCATTCATCAATTGTCCATAACCTCTGGTGCAGGGGGGCTGGAGCTAATATTTTCATATTAAGTTATGGTTTTACAAAATGATGCTGTGCAAATAAATAATTCCAAGAAAACTGGAATTAAAAACTAACAAATGAATTGTTATCCCACCATAACCATGGATTAATCATTAATATGGTGTCACATCATGATATACAGTGGGTACGGAAAGTATTCAGACCCCTTTAAATTTTTCACTCTTTGTTTCATTGCAGCCATTTTCCAAAAATCAAAAAAGTTCATTTTATTTCTCAGTAATGTACACTCAGCACCCCATCTTGACAGAAAAAAAACCAGAAATGTAGAAATTTTTGCAAATTTATTAAAAAAGAAAAACTGAAATATCACATGGTCATAAGTATTCAGACCCTTTGCTCAGTATTTAGTAGAAGCACCCTTTTGATCTAATACAGCCATGAGTCGTTTTGGGAAAGATGCAACAAGTTTTTCACATCTGGATTTGGGTATCCTCTGCCATTCCTCCTTGCGGATCCTCTCCAGTTCTGTCAGGTTGGATGGTAAACGTTGGTGGACAGACATTTTCAGGTCTCTCCAGAGATGCTCAATTGGGTTTAAGTCAGGGCTCTGGCT
>NC_060159.1:20597418-20606487 GCF_021292245.1 Micropterus dolomieu
TTAAGTGCAGCAGAAATTTTTTTGTAACCTTGGCCAGATCTGTGCCTTGCCACAATTCTGTCTCTGAGCTCTTCAGGCAGTTCCTTTGACCTCATGATTCTCATTTGCTCTGACATGCACTGTGAGCTGTAAGGTCTTATATAGACAGGTGTGTGGCTTTCCTAATCAAGTCCAATCAGTATAATCAAACACAGCTGGACTCAAATGAAGGTGTAGAACCATCTCAAGGATGATCAGCAGAAATAGACAGCACCTGAGTTAAATATGAGTGTCACGGCAAAGGGTCTGAATACTTATGACCATGTGATATTTCAGTTTTTCTTTTTTAATAAATTTGCAAAAATTTCTACATTTCTGTTTTTTTCTGTCAAGATGGGGTGCTGAGTGTACATTACTGAGGAATAAAATGAACTTTTTTGATTTTTGGAAAATGGCTGCAATGCAACAAAGAGTGAAAAATTTAAAGGGGTCTGAATACTTTCCGTACCCACTGTATATGTTGAAAAAAAACTATAAGAATAATTTTATTATGAATAAAGATGGCAACTACATCATCTTATTTTTTAGCCTGGAGGTACAATGCCTCCTCTTACCATTCATTGTCACTGTTAACGATAAATACATATAAATACAGCTGTGACATGCAAGTCTCCCAGCATGAAGTCCATGAATGTGAATTATCATCTGTGCAAATGTCGGCATCTAGTGGCAGCTCAGCCTTCCTACATTATCTCTGATGTTTCTTGCACAAAATGTGACATTTTGTCACATAGATTATAATGGGAAACAGATTGAGAGGGGAGAACTTTCATGATGAAATACTGTGAAACAAAAGCATGCATTTTAATTAACACTAATCCCACTTTTGCGGGTTTTATTCCCATGTTAAAGTTCAAAACCTTGGGCTTTCTTCATGAAGGGCTATTGTCTATTTCAAATGGAAGTGAATTTACTTTGATGATGTAAGCTTTTCTCTCAGGGATTTTATTTATAATGTGTGGCCTGCGTCAAAGAAGGGAATCTGATTCTTAAAGGGGAGACAAAGGCAATGACATCTCTCCCAGCACATCCATTTTTATGGAGACAGTCATACGGGATATCTTTCTAAATCACAGGATGAAGGAAAAGACATGTAATTTCGTGAGTCAATCCTCTAAGCCTAAGTAAAATGTCAGATATGTCAGTCTGGGCTGGTTTAAAAAATATGAATACTTGACATTGGAACGCAATTAATGTATTTATCACTATAATAATTATTATTAGTTAGGATTAATTTATGTCAGAATCTAAGCCTCAATTTTTCAGGAGGAATTTACAATTTTTTTTGCCCTGTTCCAGAGAGGTTTTATTTTACAGTGTTTCTATTTAAATGTCCATATTTAAAAACAAAAAACGAGTAATCTTTGGTGATTCCAAGTGATTCTTCCATGTGAGGATCTCCTTGGTGGATCCCTCACTGGCTTCCAAAAAGGTGACTACATTGGATTCACAGTTATTCGTTAAAACATGAAGTATATTTGAAAATGCTGCTTTGTTTTACTGAGGTGTGTCCTCTCCCATGTTCATTTTAAGCAAACCAAAGAGGAATGTGACAAGCTCCTGTGAGAGAACAGACAAGCAAGACACCAGCAGGGTTGTTATTGAGGGTAAACCTCATGTACAGTACAGTCATGCCAGGATACCTTGTATATCTAAAAAACATACATGCTTGACATAGCAGAGATTGACAGTAGCTTTTGTCTTATTATTTTATCATTTCGACCCCTGTAAATTCTTTAATTGGCTCTCTGGGTGCAGGATGTTCTCTGAAAGTACAGTTGATTGTTGTGTGCAATTTGGCCACACACTCCTTCCATGCCACTGCTTGTCATTCACAAGATTGAGTGGAGTTTCTTGCCGCTGTAAGAAGAGGAGGGGCTCTCCTCTCCAGTCTTGCACCTCACGCTGTGAAATATTCAGTTGCAGCCCACCCTTCCCGCACCAGTCAGTCTACCAATAAACAGCCTCTGACATTGCGATTGGCACCGGCGGGCAGGAGTATCAGTCTGACAGCCACAATGTGTTTTTTTTTTCCCTGGACGGCGTTGTTCTCGGTGCTACAAGCTTCTTTCCCGGAATGGACACGTAGCGACCCTGTGTCGTTTTAGGTGCACTGGGTGTCAGAGAGTATAGCATCCAACCAACCACACTGCGCACGGATTTGACTGGCTCTGACTGATTTCTGCCATGCATCCGCATTGAGAAAATTATTATGGGACATACAGCCAAGGCTTTTCATTTCCCCGTGCTTTGATAAATGATTGTTACATCACGTTTTTTCTAATTTAATTAGCAGACATATTTACTGACAAAATATCCTCTCATTGTTGGCAGCTGCACGCGTTGCCTACCTGTGTCTGGCTTACATCTTCATTGACATCTCTGCACCCAAGCTGTGTTTTGTAGATTCCCCCCTTTTCTGTTGCAAGGCATCACCGTCATCCCCAGAAGTAGGCTGCCTATTCAGAAATGCCTCTTCAATGCTGGCTGCAGACATCCCGCCAGCGTTCTTGAAAACCGCCAGGATCGCGGGGTGAACTGACATGGATAGTGGGAGCCGGGCTGCGACGGTCGGGGACGGTGCAGCCAATTTTACAGCAGCCCACCTCAGACTGGATCTCCTCAACGCGTCGAGCCCGCCGATCCGGTGGGACAACAGCCCACCTGACGAGGGATCCGGGCTGGATGAGCAGCAGCGCCTCATCCGAGAGCAAGTTTACCGGGACTTCACCACCACAATTCAGGTTTTCATCCTCATAAGTTCGCTACTCGGTAAGACGCCTCATACAAACATAATGTGCATACATGACAGAAAGGCCCCCAAATAATCTGCTGAAAGAGGCAAACCATGAAACCACTGTACTTTAAAAAAAAAAATGCATTACATGATTTAAAAACAACACTAGCTGCATGTTTTTCCAAGAGCCTCAACAGTTTGATACCTGAATGTGGATCAAGGGAAGCTTCCCATGGGGGCACCCTTTATGCCAGAATAATAGCTAAGGAAATTTGCAACAACAAACAAGTCTTGCAATAGTTGTCTAATCATCAATGCCTACGAGATTTTAAGTAAATGGGAAGCAGCAGTATAGTGTCTTATGTCCCCGAAAAGATGGTCACTGTGATTATAGACCTAATCCTAATTGAATTGTATACATTCTTGGGCATTTTTCTCATCTTAACAGCCCAGTGCCTGTAGCTCTTATATCTAAAACCCTACTGTACACAGGCCTACATGTAAAGGCCTACATTGCTGGCATTCCCCATTCAAACTGTTGGTCATTGCAAACTGCAAACAATGTATCTCTTTAAGCCATATAGTTTTACCAAAGAATGTTCCAGTGTTAATGTTAGCAAGACAAACATTGTAACACTGCCCAACAGCCACTTAAACACTTAAGCGAACATGCCCCCCCTCTCCAAAATCTTTCCATGTGAGTGTTGTTCATCAAAATTTTCAGACTTTGTGCACATGACAGTGTGGGATGTAAGTATTTTTCCCAATAGGAAGATGCATACTCCCTTTTTATAATGCTTACGTGGTTCAGGCTCGCATTTTCATCATAATGAACTCCACTTCCTTCTGTTGTTTAGAAATAAGTCAAGACACGCACCAGTTATTTGGTAATTTTAGAACTTTCCTGTTAGCGGCCCTGATCATTTGTCACCGGAGCTGATGCACTATGGAGTAACATAGGTTACTGCATGATATACAATAATTGGAGACCAAGTTCCAAGACTTGCAATCCTGTTGCCTGTGTGTGTCTGTGAGTCTGTGAGACTGTGTTTGTGTTTTGCATTCATAGTCATGCAAGACTCAAATATGGACTTAAACAAAACCTACTGTGCGTATTAAGTGTCTTCTTTCATCAGTGTGAATTTTTAAGTTGGCAACATTGGCACGTTGGCTTGGGCTGTGATGGAAAACCTGACAGGTGTTAGCTGCCTATTTCACCATGAAATAGACACACATTAGTAGCAATAACCTACCATACTCATTTTGGGCTTCTTTTAAGCTGAATCTGACCTGGCTCTGTGACAAATATTCCTGCTTGTGCCAGCAGATGCACAGGCTGCTGCTGCTGATGGAAGTGTGGACGGAGCTGTGTAAATTGATGGACCGCACCAGCACATCAGTCTCACAGTCCTGGCTTTGACACCACCTCTTGCCTAAAATTAATGTGTTATTTGTCACGGATGTGGCTGTAACATCCAACATCTGTCTCCTCATCGGTACAAAGCACACTCAGCCATGATTGCTAGTGCTTATACGGACTCAGTGAGAGGCTGGACTTTGTGCAGCTTGTACAAATAGTTCACCATGATGAAATACGCCAAAACTGACGGCAAAACCAGCAAAAAATTACCAAATTACTATTCCTCTGACTCAATACCACCTCCTGCTGTGCAGTACAATATAGCTGCAAAAATTGGTAGCATGGCTTTTTCTCTGTATTTTGTGTATTTGGCTTGGAAAACATATAATACATTTATTTTCTATTTAAAACAACCCTATTTATTTGAACCAAAAAACTGAAATCCAGCACAAGTGCTTTGCAAGGTTAAATCAGGATTACAACACTAAAGGACTGCAATAAGACATATAAAATCGGACAATTAAAATAATATGAAAATGAAATTAATACAATAGGCCTACCCAACAATACTATAAGATAAAAACAATAACATTAATAATAAAACAGATGACACATTGCACTAGCATTAATAAAAAGCTTTTTTAAATGTCACAGAATCTGCAAGCCTCAAACAAGTATGAAAGCGCCACTGGAGAAAAACAACTGAAACGCAGTAAATAACATGTTTTTATGCTTGGCTGAGGTGGAAAAGTTGGTGTATCATAAAAATGAAAACAAACTGATGTTCAATGAAAACAGGCAAGCTTCCTTTTCTCTGAAGACACTAAATATAGGGGCAAATTAAAACATCCGCTCTTTGTGGAGTGATGATGAGATTGTAACATTCTTCAAATGAATACATGAAAAAACAAATTTTACATATTTTCATTGTGTTTTCCAGATTGTTTTTGTTTTTTACAGTTTTGACTGACAGTCATTTAATTGCATGATCTTGTTGGGCCCTCTTCTTCTGCAATGGTTTAATGGTATTTGACTGGAAGCTGGAGCACCACCAACTGTTTATGATAACAAACCAGCTCCTAATATTTGCATAATGGTAGTAGAGGGAAACATGCAAAATTTACATTTTCTTTAGCATTTTTTGTTGAAATTTTACACAAAATTTGCACTACATTTGGATGGAAACCTAGCTATTGAATTCAGTGTTTTGTATAAAATGTGTGTAATATCAAAACCTCTTATTTAGGTGCCCCCAGTGGCAGCATAAAAAAAGACACTGTAGCAGACAGCAATACAAACTGATGGGTCTACAAATATAGGTAAAATACATCAAGTAATGTGTGATACATTAGAAAGATTATAGTTCATGTTTGATACCAGGATGAACATTGGTTCAGCTTTTGATCGTTGGAGTCAGCTGAAGGAATTTCAGGAAGAGCTGAAAACCAACGTGCAGGTGACCACATTTCTTCTAATGTTAATGTTAGCTAACTGGGAATGTACAACAACACTGTTTTGTTAGATTAACGTGCAGGACATTAAAGTGCATAGATTGTAAAACTCAATTAAGGGGAATTAAGGTGAAACACTACTTTTATTCAGTATGGACATGGTAAACATGGTAGACATTGTTACATCGGTTAGATTCTACATAATTCAATTGTTGTTATTTTACGGAAACCATGAGTGCCAAAGTATAATTCACTAGATTTACTGACATGGTTAACAAGAGACACTCCCTACCTGTAATAGCTTTGTCCACACTTAAAGCCACTGAGGGTTGCATAGACAGGCATTTATTTGACGTGCTTGCTCAGCCACCATAGCTTACTAGTGTCGTACGAAATAAAGTTATTTGCTCCTGCCGTTTTGTTCGAATTTATTTTTCACCGATGATGGTAAATACAGTAATCCATAATGCAATTCACAGACATCCATTGAATCTTAAATTTTTCAATACAACACTGTACAGCTTGCCCAGTGAAGCTTACCAGAGCAAGTCAAAAAACTATAGGTGCTCCCCTCCGTCCAGCAACACCTGTCACCTGAGCAAAGGTTACTACTTCAATTACCTTTGAGCCAAAACAGACAGGAGACACCTACTGACCCACTAGAGTACTGCACCCAACACAAATAAAACATAAATGGCTCTTACTCTACCTTTAAAGCGGTCATAAAGTCAGAATATGTAGGCCTATTCCTCAATTATTTATATTCCTTTAGTCTGATAGGCTCCACTGATCAACCGAATCAAAATGTTTTTTTCATTAAAATTGATCCAAGTTGAAATAAGTATAGTAACCGTAGGGTTTCATCCTTTCTAAGGTAGGCTACATGTATTTTGATACAGGCATCTCTCTGTCTCTCTCTCTGTGGAGCTAGATCAAATGAATATTTCGTAATTGATATGATATTCAATAGCCTAATTTGAATCTTGAAACCCCATCACAGTAACCTAAAGCTATTGCTAATGAATAACTACATGTTGCAAAATGAATTAATTACTCTCCCAGGAAAGATTCATTCAATGGAAGGATGATGTGGCTGAATATCATCAATGTTATCAATAGCACCTTTAAGGTTGGAAAAAACATTTCATGATAGACACACCAATGCTTATTAAACATCCTGAGTGGATTGCTGCTCATGTGTGAAAAAGATGTCCCTCTGGTGCTCTTCAGTTTGGGGATCCTACAAGTTTAGAATAGAGGCCCTCAAGAGGGTAGTGATTTAAATTTTCATTTTCACTTAGGGGTGTACTCACTTTTGTTCCCAGCGGTTTAGACATTATTGGCTGTGTAATGTGTAATTTTGAGGGGACAGCAAATTTATACAAGTTGTACACTCACTACTTTACTTTGCAGCAAAGTGTAATTTCTTCAGTGTTGTCACATTAAAAGATATAATCAAATATTTACAAAAATGTAAATAGTGAGATACTGTATATCAGGGCTATTTAGTCATAGTAACAGTTGAAAACATGCCTACATGTTTCAATCATTAAGGCCTTCTTCAGGGCAAATACAAAATGGTTGTATTGTAAATGGCCTTTTTAGCTGTTTCTTATATATGTTGGCAAGGTAGACAGGGTCTGTCATGTGACTTTAGACAGGTAAAGTCACATGACAGACCATGTCCAGCAGAGGAAATCACACATCAAGAAACTCACACAATGTAAGGGCAAAATAGCAATCTACAAATATAGAAATATATACAAAACATCTCAAAACCTCTTGGCACATAACGTTTTTCAAGACGAGACAGTTACAGAAAAGGAGGGAAGCCAATTTCCCCCAAAATGTTTAAGTTTATAACTTCCCTAATAATAAGCAGAGACAATTATCAGTTTTTCCCAACTCTCTACTTGCACAATATAGTGTGCCATTCCGTTTTACGAACTGCACTTCTGTTTACTTCCTGTTAACTCTACGATAGCATTGCCTCCTCCTCCCTTAGTGATCAACTTACAGTGCTTTTTCATCCTTAAGTTAGCTACTTCACTTTTCACAGTTAGCTTTGTACATATTGTTGATAGTAGGCTATTTACCGTTCATTTAGAAAACCTGTGTCTTTGAAAATAAGGCTTACGCTTATCAAAGCTTAGCTAGCTAACATTATGTTGCTATGGATCCCCTTTTTTACACTCGGTGCTGAGAAGAGCTGCCAAAAATTAAAGTGACTGACATATATCATCTTGCGAAAGCGAGCAGCTCTTCCAAGCACCGAGTGTAAAAAAGAGGAGCCATAGCAGCCTGACATTAGCTAAGCTGTGGAAATCAGGCTAATGTTGATGCTACACTGAGTGACTAGCTAACGTTGCTAATGGTGATCTAAGACATTGAGGTGATTGTTTTTATTGTGTTTTTAATTATTTTGACAAACGATAAATAGGCTACTATTAAAAATATGTACAAAGCATCTGTTAAAAGTGAACTGTAACGTTACTGTAGAATTGACCCTTCGCTAGGCCACATCCCTCTTAGTTACTGTTGCTAAGTCCGACAAACTGTCGGAGTTGTCACACTTTTATCATGGCATTTGCCACTGTTTATTACTGCACTCCCCAGAGAAATATTGTCCAATTTTTGGAAAAAGCAATCTCAGAAAGAAGCAGACAGATTTGCAGTTGCATTGTGAATTTAAAGGTTTTATTGAGGCTGTCAAACTGACTTAAACTGACATGAAAAAAAAGAAAGACAGAAGCTAAAGCCTATCGATCACACAGTAAAAGTGAACCACTGTATTACCTGACGATTGAGAAAGAGGACAACAATATTAAGGATCAATACTGTTCCTGTACAGCTGGGTAGGTCTCTGTTCACTATTGCAATCATTAAAAAACAAAACAGTAGGGCTTTATAATGGGCTTTATTTTAGGTTTTGGAAAGGGAATAAATCGTGCTTCTCCTTTCAACCTCTCTGGGTAGCTGCTGTAACTATTACAAGTGCACCAGGAACAGTGTTTGACCATATCTTGGAAAAATACAGCAAAAGAGAGCTAGAAAACGACTCATTTTGCATTAGATTCAATGGAGCGCAGCCATGAAAGTGTCGGACTACAGTCCTATACTGTGCTGTGATTGGCCAGCTGTGTATTTGGGGCGTGGCTTAGCGAAGGGTCAATTGACAGGAAGTAAACAGACGTACAATTTGTAAAGCGGATATACGTCACATTATTGTGCAAGTACAAGCATTGATCAGAGTTTGACTGTAACTCTGATGAATGTGCCACAGTGTGCAAGCCGCCAGTTATTATTACTGATTGTACGGCTGTGAGGAATTACAGTACAGGTGCTGGTCATATAATTAGAATATCATCAAAAAGTTGATTTATTTCAGTAATTCCATTCAAAAAGTGAAACTTGTATAATGTATACATTCATTCCACACAGACTGATATATTTCAAGTGTTCATTCCTTTTAATTTTGATGA
>NC_060159.1:20606587-20617627 GCF_021292245.1 Micropterus dolomieu
GACAAAAAGGACTGGACTGCTGCTGAGTGGTCCAAAGTTATGTTCTCTGATGAAAGTAAATTTTGCATTTCCTTTGGAAATCAAGGTCCCAGAGTCTGGAGGAAGAGAGGAGAGGCACAGAATCCACGTTGCTTGAAGTCCAGTGTAAAGTTTCCACAGTCAGTGATGGTTTGGGGTGCCATGTCATCTGCTGGTGTTGGTCCACTGTGTTTTCTGAGGTCCAAGGTCAACACAGCCGTCTACCAGGAAGTTTTAGAGCACTTCATGCTTCCTGCTGCTGACCAACTTTATGGAGATGCAGATTTCATTTTCCAACAGGACTTGGCACCTGCACACAGTGCCAAAGCTACCAGCATCTGGTTTAAGGACCATGGTATCCCGGTTCTTAATTGGCCAGTAAACTGGCCTGACCTTAACCCTATAGAAAATCTATGGGGTATTGTGAAGAGGAAGATGCGATACGCCAGACCCAACAATGCAGAAGAGCTGAAGGCCACCATCAGATCAACCTGGGCTCTCATAACACCTGAGCAGTGCCACAGACTGATCGACTCCATGCCAAACCGCATTGCTGCAGTAATTCAGGCAAAAGGGGCCTCAACTAAGTATTGAGTGCTGTACATGCTCATACTTTTCATATTCATACTTTTCAGTTGGCCAACATTTCGAAAAATCCTTTTTTTTTGTATTGGTCTTAAGTAATATTCAAATTTTCAGAGATACTGAATTTGGGATTTTCATTAGTTGTCAGTTTTAATCATCACAATTAAATGAAATAAACATTTGAAATATATCAGTCTGTGTGTAATGAATGAATATAATATCACTTTTTGAATGGAATTACTGAAATAAATCAACTTTTTGATGATATTCTAATTACAGTATATGACCAGCACCTGTATGTGGACTATGTGGATATCTGGCTCTCTATTCCTCTGTTGGTTACCATTCAAAATATGTCTTTCATAAAAACTAAAGTAATTATAGCACAACAGGAATTCAACTAAGAAGGTGTTGAGCGTGTTAATGATGTTTTTTTTATTTTAACACAGCAGTTGTACATGGTCAGATGTTGTTTCTGAAAGCCCTCACTGACAACAGCAGTTTATTAACAGCAATCCAGAGATGACACATTTTTGAAACACTGGAGTTTTTCATGAGGCTACCTGCAGTTGATCTGCCATTTGTTAAGTGGAAAAAGCAATGTTCATGTTTGCTCTTCTTCCCCATTGGCTGCTGTGGTTGCCAAGGTGTTCTTTAAGTGGCAGGTGAGAATTTCAGGCACAAAAAGACACCGTGATTTTATAGAAAAACAATCCAAGCTCAGACTATAAAAGAGTCCCAGTATTGTCTGCATGAATACACTTACAAGGAAATATTTTATTAGTTAGTGAAGCACCTTGTAACCACTGGTCTTGCTGCTGCACAAATAAATGTTTATTTTAAAAGCCACTTACATTCCTGCTTATGTAACGCTTGTCTAGACTCGTTACTTTTATGACGTGTAGGATTATCACAATTATCAAACACAAAAATGGCAAAATGTAAACCATAATGTTTATATAGGATATAATGAAATGTCTCATACAAAAAATACCTGTTAATTAGTATCTGAAAGAAAGTGACTAATCCATCTTTAGTTCTGTTTGTTTGCTTCAAAGGGAAGTTCTTTAAAATGTGTGTAACGTAACATGTAATCTAATAATTAATATTGTGATGAACTGTGATTCCACATACAGTATCACTTATATTGCAACCACATCGAGGGTGTGACAACACCATTGCAGCTGTACTAAAGTTAGACTCTTAACAGCTTCTGTGAAGAGACCTCAATGTCTGAAGTTGCTGAGATAAAAATGACCAGTTGTATTTTGATTAAGACAGATGTTTCCTTATAATACTGATTGTACAATTTCCCTTTCCAACTGCTTCTGTTTTCTTTGTTCTTCTTTTAATTTTCTTGATGCATCTTTCCCCTCTCCTCCCCCCTGCACCTTTGCCTTTGAGACTGTCCTCAGAGGACAAACATCAGCACTGGTTATTTGTTCAAATACCTAAAACAAGTTTTAATTCATTTCAGTTTCATCACAGACCTGCAGTTAACGTTAGCTTAGAGGTGTTTGCAAAATGGCTTTGGGGCAATGTGGGCCTATTGGTCTGTCCTTTATTTTGTTCCAGACTTAAATATCTCGACAACTATTTGCTGGATTGACAGAAATTTGTACAAACATGCATGGCGCCCTAATGGTGAATCCTAATTTTGTTGATCCCTTGACTTTCCATCTAGTGTTAACAAGAGGTCAAGATTTTCATTTATCCCATGAAATATTTCAACAGCTAGTTGATGGATTGCCATGAAATTCAGGACGAATTGTAATAACTTTGACTCTTAGTCTTGTTTATTTACTGTAATCATGATCTTTTCCAACTAAGTGTTTTACTTGCCTTCCTCTAAACATACTGTAACTATACATTTTTTGTCATAGCCACACTTTCCCCCTAACCTTAACCATACTGCAGTTGCCACGCAGAGGTATTGTAGAAAGCCATACCGAAACTGGGACTCAGTAGGGCTGAAATGACTAGTAAGGACCTCTGTTGACTGTGGAAATTAGGACTTTTGGCGCTCAGAAGCAAAGATGGAAGTAATGTGACCTTGTTATAACATCAGAACACCTGTTGGAAGAAGGTCAGGTTTTGCATTGTGTTTCAATAGTTAACAGTGGTATCTTTAAACAATGATCACTGCCTTCACTTGCCAAGTACTTTTTTTTCTGTAACATTTGTGTCATTTGTGACAGTTTTGAAAGAGCAATGGAAAACTGTGTTGTGCTGACAATAGGGGTGCCAAGGCAGTAACAAAGGACCTATTATGTCAGAGGGTGTGTTGCTTTATGCTCATCACGTTATCTGTCCTTATTCTTCTCCTTCTCTTGAAAAGTTAGGACCTCACCCTAGTATCGCCTTATTTATTAGCCACAATAAAGAGAAGTTACAATATCAATATAGCAGATGCACATGTAGGAATCTGAATGTATTTGCTGTAAACATCCCGTTTTATGTAATGCTGCATTCTTAACAATGAGTGTTTGTGCTAATTTCATTATCCCATGTGAGTTAGCTTCACAGAACGCAGAGACTGATCATTAATTACTGCTACATTAGGGTTTCCCCGAAATACTACTCCTGTGTGCTGCTCTGTAACTCAGTGTGTTAGTGAAATCCTGCACAGTTAGAAACCATCAGTAAAGCACTCCATGTTCCTTTCAAAACAGGTTCTTTCAGCTCCATCTAAAACCTTTCAGGCCAAATTTCAACAACCTAATCCACGATAATAGATTTTTAAATTTAATCTTGCTATAAATAATGAAGTTTCTTTTAGGAACATTTCGTATATATTTTCAGCCACAACCACAACCAAAGATTTTTCTTGCACATACATTGATAATGACTATTTGTTTTTCTCTGACTGATAGTTTCTGATAATTTACAAACACCAGACACAAATAACCTTAGGTTCCTCACCAGAGATCATCTTGCTGTGTTTCTGGCAATGACAGCACAGCTCTCTGTGGATAATTACATTTGATTTAAAGAGGCTGGTATCACATGTATCCTTGTGTGACCTGACATCAGTCGATGCACCACAGGGAGTACAAAGTTCACCTTTTTAAACCTAATTAAGTATCATTACTGTCTCATTGCTCCAAATAATGCAGGGATCTTAACATAAAAAGGCCACAGTTTCCCTGCTTGCACCTGATCGTGTCACACTCAGATTAGATTAAATTGATTTTTTCACTCTGCAAAGAGCTGTTTATGATTTCTATCTGCAGTAGTTTTTAGGGAAGCAGATAATCAAACATTTCAATGTTCTTTATACTATTGCAAGTCATCAAAAACCATTTTTAAGACAGAATTATACTTATCTGTCTTTTAAAAACATATTTAGACAGGAGTGTAAGGCCTTTCCAAGAGGAAACACCTGGGCCCTTCCATCAGGTCTTTGCAGAGTCCAGAAGTACACGCTGTTCCTCATGTACAGTACAGTTTTCTGTTTTTTCACGATAAAGTACTTTTTAAACAAGCAAATGTGTTCAAACTGACTTAGATCTGGATTTTATATTTGGCATGGGTCCTAAACTTGTTGCATTTTCTACAGCAAGAAGATGCTGATCACCACTGTTCGCAATACAAACAAGGTGTTTTTGCAACAACAAGAGAAAAATGGTTGATTGCACCTGCAAATAATCATATACAAATGTGACTTATTGATTACTATTAAGTTTGAATGTTAAGACAAACTGGACATGAATTGTGTCGCAAAAATTTTTTATTACTAGCTGGTTAGTTTTGGTCTTGAAAATGTAGTGGTGCCAATTAACAGGTAAATTCAGTAATGGTGCAAGATGTAAGATGAGAACCTTGGAACCAACGTGTTAAGTATATAACATGTTTAAAGTTTTACTTCTTACTCCTTGGTCCATGCAATCCTTTTAAATCCTTAATTTATTCAATCGCAGTCTCTTTGATTGAAGTCAGGAACACATGGTGGATAAATCCTCTATCCATCAGTATTAAGTCACATAGATTACCTTTCACACCAATGCACAATTTAGAGTCTCCAAATTCCTATTTTCTTTCCGGACTGTGGAGGGGAATTGGAGGAAATACACATGAACAAGATTCAGTTTTTGTAAATATTTTAGATGTTAAAAGACGCATTCACAACAATGGTCGAAGTAGTTTCCTCCAACTTTAAAGGTTTTCTTCCTTTAGTTCCAGTTGACAGGTGATAGCAAAGACAGTAGAATTCAGGTGGCAAAAATAATGGCATCAGTATTTCTGATCCTTGTACACAGTTGGTTACAAGTCAATAATTAATAAAAAACTAAAGAATCAACCCTAAATGTTTACTTTTAAGGATATTAAATCAACATCTAAGCCGGTAGTCCCTCATCCTTGGAAACCTCAATATAAACCAGGGGAAACAGCAGTGGGAACTGCTCTGCCAAGAAAATCTCTTTGGTTCGCTCCTCCTGCTAGGTCACTCTGTCCACTTAGTATGATACTTTTGAGTTTTTGTGGCATGTTAGTCATGTAAGTAGATATAAAGAAACTGGACAAACGCAAAAGATGCAACAGCTTCCATTTTTCTACTAAGGTTTGGAAATCAGAAGACAAACTGTGTTTTTGATCTTGTTCTAAAGCTCAGCATCTCTTTCCTCCTCCTCACAGGAAATGCCACAGTGTTGTGGTGCACCTGCTGCACGAATGTCTTTAAATCCGTGACCAACCGATTCATCAAGAACCTGGCGTGCTCGGGTATCTGCGCAGGCCTGGTGTGCGTTCCCTTTGACGTGGCGTTAGGAGCCAGCCCTCGATGCTGCTGGTGGCTTCACGCTCTGGTGCTCTGCAAGGCCATCAAGTTCCTCCATAAACTCTTCTGCTCGGTTACTGTGCTCAGTTTCAGTGCCATCGCACTCGACAGGTCAGTTCAGAAAAATGTTTGACATAAAATACTTACCAGTTTATTTACATAGAAAGAGATAATACAATTTTTAATGATAGATAATTGTGGCTTGCAATTGAAATTAAAATCCACCTCTTACAAAACCAAAAGAGCCCTCTGTCCCTGAGTAGGATGAGTGTGATGTTTTGTTTTTTGCTCACCTCAGCTCTGCAACCAGAACCACTGACTTTGAAATATGTGTTTGAAAAGGCTAGATGTACCTCCCACTCCCTTCGCATGATTTGAAAGTACCACTTAAGAGAAGTGGATGGTGTAAATCGATTCTCTGATCAGTTTATCAATACATTGCTTGGCCGAGTCAGCTGGAGTAATTCTCTTCCAAAACATTGAGACTTGGCAGGACAAACATCCACACTGCACAAATGGAGCAACATCAAACTGTAGCTAAACTCCAGAAGATTGTTTTTAGTTTTTTGGGGGGGAGAAAGTCTTTTTCAATCTCCCTCTACACCCTGTGGTGTGGACTAGGGTAGTTGGGGGGTTGTGATCGATGAAGCATGTTTAAGTCATGCTGAGCGGCATCCCTTCAGTGCTAAAAGCTGCAGGCTGCAGATAAAAGCAGCCTGAGATGGCTGCAGCTAACTTGCAGTAGTTCTACTAGTATTAGTTTAGAAACACAGTGATAAAAAGAAATGTGAACTCAGGAACTATTCTGGGTATTTAAAAGAAAAATTGCTTTGTTTATTTGTCATTTTGTTTTTTAATTTAGGCCTAACTGCTCAGTAAAATGTTCTGTTCTGTAAATCCCTAGGAAATTGTCTAAATGTTTAAAGCCTTTTCTCCACTTTCAGATATGTAATTTGAGAATACTTCAACCTAATCTAATTTAATATATTTCTTGCCGAAAACTTAATATTTAGTCTAAAAAATAACCAGAATCTGTCTTAAAAAACACAACATGTGAGATAACAGAATGTAAACTCCTTATTATGAGATTAAAACCACCAAATTCACTAGACATGTCTCCCTGGTGAACTCTGTCCCCCCAACGCCCCACCCACCTTCACACACATACACACATACTCACCAACCCCCATCCTCTATCCCCTCACATTGACACTCACTACTGGTACTAAGTACCAATGAAGCACTTCTGGTTAGATGCTATCTGCATTTCGTTGCTTTGAACCAGTGACATGTGCAATGACAATAAAGTTGAATCTAATCTAATGTCCTTAATGATAGCTACAGCCCTGCTTGCTGCTAATTACTGCCATGTCTGTTCCTGCTTCTGCTACTAATATTTAAAAAAACAACATCCACCGATCAGCCATAACATTTTGACCAATGACAGGTAAAATGAAAAACACTAAATATCTCATTACCATGGCTCCTATCAGTGGGTGGGATGTATTAGGCAATAAGTGAACATTGTGTTAGCAGCAGAAAAAAGGGCAAGCGAAAGGATTTGAGCGACTTTGGGATGGGCCAAATTGTGATGGTTTGATAACTGGGGTCAGAGCATCTCTGTTGAAGGAATATTGTGAGCCATGTTCAGTTGTGATGAAGAAGTTTTGTAGACTGATGAAGACTTAACATAGCATGGTTTATTGAGCCCGGCCAAGGAGAAACAGTACCAGCATACAACTTGTGAACGCTAAGGCTACAACTAATGATTATTTTCATAGTTGACTAATCTGTTAATTATTTATTTGATTAGTCGACTAGTCACAATTTTTTTTCAAACCATTTAACTAATTAAATATCTTTCAAGTGAATTACTGATCTGCAACACACAGCGTTAAGGGAACAAGATTTACTAGTATCAACGCTAGGGGGAAACCAGGGAAGAAGACAAGACAGGGTAGGCTACTCCTATAAGTCACTGATTTATTATTGCACTTAACGTGTTTGCTAATACAAGTAAAAGAGCGTTCTCTCAGCCAGACTTCAAAACCCAGAATGCAAAGCTCTATGGAGAGGCTGCTCCAAGATAAAAGCCAGGCTTTATCACCCAAAACAATAAGCTCGCAATCTGATTTATTGCCAAGTAGGTTTTAACTTTAAAACGTTTAACAAAGATTTTTGCTTTGGAACTATATAAAATAAATGCACATAAAAAGCAAGTATTATAACCACAACTCTACACTAACAATGTAATATCTATTTAGAATAATAAAGCAACAGTCCCCTTTCATACTACTTCTGTAGTTTATTTTTCCAAAGTGCTTATACGTTTAATAAATGGAGAATGTTCTGTAGGCTACAGATGTTTCTTGATTTACTTTAAAATGTTAAACCATTACTCAGATTGTAAAGACAAAATAAGGTTGAACATTGAAACTAGCCAGAAGCAGTGCGGTTCTAAGATTGCAACCAGGCGTGTCCTTGTACACGTGCTCGCTTGAGCTCATGAGCGAGCAAACCCAACCGTTTCATACAGAAATCCTACAATAAACGCAGAAACACCAGCATGCAGGCTGCGGCTTTTCACTTAGACATGTTCAGGCTCTGTTACTTCATGCTCAGACAGTTACTTCCGGCTCAGAGGCAGGTCAACGCCGGCTCCGTAACGTTACTTCATTCAGCGCAGCGAGTCGCATATCGGCACAATCCTCCCGGAAAAAAGGCAGAGTGACAGCGGCTGTAGACAGGTAGGGAGACACACAATATACTGGA
This sequence comes from Micropterus dolomieu, assembly GCF_021292245.1. Taxonomy (NCBI): domain Eukaryota; kingdom Metazoa; phylum Chordata; class Actinopteri; order Centrarchiformes; family Centrarchidae; genus Micropterus; species Micropterus dolomieu. Next base: position 20,614,740 of record NC_060159.1, read on the forward strand.
AACTCAGGTAAACGCCTACTGCAACTTTACAGTAATAGTTTTATCAGCTGCAGGTTGAACTAATCCATGCTTGTTACATGATCCCGGTACATTTACTGCATTTAGCCGACGTGCTACAGAGTTAGCTCTCCTGCTGCATGTAACTATCTTTACCATCTGTGTTTCTTTCACCGGAGGCTCAGCAATGTCAGCACAGCTAAATACATTGGATGATAACGAAACGGGTAGTGAGCTGGACTGAATATTATAACGAGATTGTGTCAATCTTTATAACAGTTGGACCGCAGTAAGTAACATTACTGGTTTATTGTGGTGTTACCAATACTCAGGTACACAGCTTCTCCACCTCTTCCTGCCGTCACTTCGTGACCCACATAATAAACAATACTGCAACCTCACAGCGACAACAACCCAGAGGAAGAGCCACGCACTAACACCTAAACTGAACGTTACGAAGCAAACAGCGGCAGGTCCGAGCTACTGTAGCGTTAGCTGGCTGCATCACTATAGGCTAACGTTAGTAAACAAATCACTCCACATTTGCTTTTTACCGTTACGTCCTTTCTTTCAGGCTAAATCAACAGTGGTACACAGGATAAAAATATGGGTCGCGTTAGTTGGTAAAGTAATGTGGAAAGCGATATAACTTTGCACCGGATAACATTAGCAACAGTTCTGCTGTTAGCTTCTTTCTCTGTTGCTTTCCGCTTCTTGCGTGAAAGCTTCTTCTTCGTGAGTTGTCTTACAGTCAAGCAGTCATGGGAGACAGTGGAAGCGATACTGCCCCCAGCACTTCCTATAGTTCATTGCAGTTAGAAATGAACAACCAGAACTGTTCTTAATAAGAAGATTGCTGTCTCCCCCTTAAACGGCATCTTTGTAACAATGCGTCGACAATGAAATTTCATGTCGATGAATTTTTATAATCGACTTCGTCGATTACATCGACTAATCGTTGATTACATTGACTAATTGTTGCAGCCCTAGTGAACGTGTCAAATGGCAACACCAAATCTGAAGGATAACATTTTTTGGTCCCTTTTTATGTTTCTGTCTTCCCCCTAGTTCCTGTAGGTTTCCCTATTAGATCATCTTTAGCTGGCCTTAACCTAGAACAATAAATCTATCTGATGTTTAGACTCCAATGCTACGTCATATTGGAATCTATTACTATCCATGTGTTACACTGTAATCTGTAGACCAGTATTTTCTTGTAAAAATTCTCAACCTTGACTCAACCTTGTCAGATTCCCAGAGAACACCGATATCTGCTAGCCTAGACACTTGAGCTACTGTCTCTACCTTATCATTCTAACTGTCATCTCCCTAACATGTGAGAAATAACAAGAGCCGGAAGGTCAGTGAGCACTTGTGGAGTCAGCTAATGACTCCAAGCTTGACCTGTCTTTCCTTTCCCTGTTATATCAATGGTGCCCCCTAAGAAATATTCTATAACAATCTCCAGAACTGCAGCTGTTGGGGTGGTCCCAGTCTGCAGTGGTCAGTACCTATCAGAAGTGGTCTAAGAAAGGAAAAGCAGTGAACTGGTGAAGGGGTTAGGGGCAGCCAAGGCTCACTGATGCACGTGCCGCGAAGGCAGATGAGCTACTAGAGGTCAAATTGCTGAAAGAAAAAATGTTAATGCTGGTTCCGACAGAAAGGTGTCACACAGTGCATTGCAGTTTATTACGTATGGGTCTGTATAGCCATAAACAAGTCAGGGTCAATGCGGTGCCAAATGTGCCCAAAATGGGCATGTGAGCATCAGAATTGGACTATGGAGCAATGGATGAAGGTCTCAAGAATCACGTGTTCTTCTACATCACATGGATAGCCATGTGAGTGTGTGAGTGTGTACCTGGGGAACACAAGGCCCTAGGATGCACCATGGGAAGAAGGCAAGCCAGTGTGATGCTTTGGGCAATGTTCTGCTGGGAAACCTTGGATCCTGTCATTTAAAGCATTGTTGCAGACCAGACCATGTACACACCTTTAAATGGAAACGGTATTCCTTGATATCAGTGACCTCTTTCTGCAGGATAATGCACCCTGCCACAAAGCAAAAATGTTTCAGGAAGTGTTTGAGGAACACAACAACGAGATCAAGGTGGTGACCTGGCCACCATATTCCCCAGATTTTAATCCAATCGAGCATCTGTGGGATATGCCAGACAAACAAGTCCGATCCATTGAGGCCCCACCTCGCAACTTATAGAGCTTAAAGGATCTGCTACTAATGTCTTGATGCCAGAGACCTCAGTACATCTTCAGAGGTCTAGTGGAGTCCATGTTTCAGTGGATCAGGGCTGTTTCGGCAGTAAAAGGGGGACCTACACAATATTAGGCACGTGGTCATAATGCTATGGCTGATTGGTGTATATCCCCAATTATTAATAATAAAGCAAGCACTCTGTTTGTTTTGCATATATTTGGTTTCAGAAGCATTGTAGCTACAAGCTAACTGCTAACATGCTAGCCATTCGGGAACATGCTAGCACTAGTTATCATGCTAGCTAGGTCACTATGGGACAAAAAAGTTCACCCAGTAATTAAAAAAATGTATTGTACCGTTTATTGTGTCTCATAACTATCTGCTAACTCTTCCTCTTTTGTGGAACAAGATAAAGGAGGTTCAATGAAAGTGTGACACACAATGAATATATACGTTTAGCGTATACTGCCTATGACATTTTCATTTGCAGTATTTAAAAGTAAAGCAACTGGCTTTAGACCAGTACAATTATTGTTAACATTTGGATGTGTCACTCATCCTTGGATTAAACGTTTCTACCACATGTCACACGTTTATAGACGTATAGTGATGATACTAACCCAGACAGCACAAAGTTAGCACTGTACTGTTAGCATAAACATTTGCATATATGAAA
>NC_060159.1:20617727-20647254 GCF_021292245.1 Micropterus dolomieu
TGACCTGGCCACCATATTCCCCAGATTTTAATCCAATCGAGCATCTGTGGGATATGCCAGACAAACAAGTCCGATCCATTGAGGCCCCACCTCGCAACTTATAGAGCTTAAAGGATCTGCTACTAATGTCTTGATGCCAGAGACCTCAGTACATCTTCAGAGGTCTAGTGGAGTCCATGTTTCAGTGGATCAGGGCTGTTTCGGCAGTAAAAGGGGGACCTACACAATATTAGGCACGTGGTCATAATGCTATGGCTGATTGGTGTATATCCCCAATTATTAATAATAAAGCAAGCACTCTGTTTGTTTTGCATATATTTGGTTTCAGAAGCATTGTAGCTACAAGCTAACTGCTAACATGCTAGCCATTCGGGAACATGCTAGCACTAGTTATCATGCTAGCTAGGTCACTATGGGACAAAAAAGTTCACCCAGTAATTAAAAAAATGTATTGTACCGTTTATTGTGTCTCATAACTATCTGCTAACTCTTCCTCTTTTGTGGAACAAGATAAAGGAGGTTCAATGAAAGTGTGACACACAATGAATATATACGTTTAGCGTATACTGCCTATGACATTTTCATTTGCAGTATTTAAAAGTAAAGCAACTGGCTTTAGACCAGTACAATTATTGTTAACATTTGGATGTGTCACTCATCCTTGGATTAAACGTTTCTACCACATGTCACACGTTTATAGACGTATAGTGATGATACTAACCCAGACAGCACAAAGTTAGCACTGTACTGTTAGCATAAACATTTGCATATATGAAATTCCTGATGTTTGCCTGCTGCACAAGTTAAGAGCACTTAATTCTGGATATTTATTTGATATTGTCAGCATGCCAGACACTCGATAATTATGTATACAATTTTAAATGTAGATTGGGTCACTGCAGTATACAGTAGATGGCTTCACAAAAGATGACTGCCATTGCTGCACTATCATTCTCCAAAATTGAAAAACCATGTAGGACTTCATCAAATCAGCATAACCACACTAAGTACAGTAGGCCAATAGCACATTTAAGTGTGGATTTCATTTATTTTTGATGGTGGTTGCAGTTAGATTAGGTATGGATTGTTTCATCCTTGTCAACCATGGTTTCACTGCTACATAAATTATATTGTCTTCATAGCAACTAATACAGAATGCTGTCAGACTGATAAATTATTTATACTCTAGTAGGGCAACCATAGAGGCTGTGGATATGCAGGCAGACTGAGACTGCAGCAGTCCTATGCTCATGTGTACACACACACACACACACACACACACACACACACACACACACACACACACACCATCCAGGCTCTTCTTGTGATTAGTTTTGCTTATTATTAAGGGACAACAACAGGATGAGAGACAATCTACATACTATTATCCAGATATCTAGTTATGTGTTTGTGGATGTGCATTAAAAAAACACCCACATTATTTGAACCTCTGCATAAGGTTTGTCTGTGGTGTAGTACATCATGGATAAATGGAGAGAAAATCCTTTCATCTCATTCCAATGATATTATGAGAGTTAAATGCAGGGTGAATTTGGTGTCTGCAGTATACTAAAAAGCAACTGCAACTCTCCGTCAGTATTTCAGCTTATATAATGGACAAATGAATGGGTAGGTTTGTACTGTCTTTCCAGTAAAAACACTTGCAGCTCTACTTCAGTGAGAGGGTCATAGTTCCAGTTTGAACTTACTTAATTAACCATACTGCCACTAAAAATAGTGGAAATGTTTTTTCAGAGGAAGATACTTAAGCTTCAGGTATTGATGTGTTTTTTTTTATAGTCATTCACTTTTAATTTCCACTCTGTTTATTTGTTTTTTCATGTAAATCATCTTAAGAAAGCCATTTCATAAGCCGTATCAGCATGACTGCATTCAGGGAACTCTCTAGTCAGACAATAGGCCTTTTTAACAGCAGACATTTTTACTTGTTGTAGAAAGAGCACAGGTGTTACTAATAACATTAGCCATGGTCCAGATTCATTCAAGTGGCCCAGTAAGACATGGTCCAGCGTGTACAATTCCAGGACCCTGAAACTGAAACTGCTTTCATTTTATTTTACACCTGAGCTTGATCTTGTGTCAAAATTTCTGCCCAAATTTCTGAAATGATTTGCAATTATTTGTTTTTGTGTCTAGATACTACTCTGTGCTGTACCCGTTAGAGAGGAAAATCTCAGATGCAAGATCCCGAGATCTGGTCATCTATATCTGGGTCCATGCGGCGGTGGCGAGCCTCCCTGTGTTTGCTGTGACCAATGTGACGGACGTGTACGTCACCTCATCCTGCTCAGATGACCATGCCCGCTCCCTGGGCCACATGGTGTACATTTTGATCTACAACGTCACCACGGTGATCCTTCCTCTCGCTCTGGTCTTCCTCTTCATGCTGCTCATCCGCAGAGCGCTCAGTGCCAGTCAGAAGAAGAAGGTGATAATCGCGGCACTGCGGACTCCCCAGAACAGCATCTCCATTCCGTATGTGTCCCAGAGAGAGGCTGAGCTACATGCCACTCTGCTGGCTGTGGTGCTGGCTTTCTCAGCCTGCAGTGCCCCCTATGGGGCCTTGGTGGTTTATCGCACCATTTTGGCAGACACTGAAGAGCTACCCATTGCACTGTATCTCACAGCCCTCTGGCTTCCCAAGGTGTCCCTGCTCACCAATCCACTTTTGTTTCTTACTGTTAACCGCTCAGCGCGTCATAGCTGGCTGGATCTGCTGACCAGGATTCACAGACGTTACAGCCGACGTAACATGGTCAGCACAGGGGGTCTGGCCTCTTTAGGAGCAGAGGGTGTGATCGGGGAGCCGGTGGGGCTGGAGACAGCTGGCCGCTCTGGGAGCCAGCTCCTGGAGATGTTTAACATCGGTCAGCAGCAGATCTTCAGGCCCTCTGAGGAAGAAGAGGATGTAGAGAATGAGATCCCATCTCAAGGATCAGGAGGCTGCTCTGGACCTAAAGAGGACCACAAGGTTGGGTCGAGACTGGGGAGCCTCAGAGGGGAGGTGATCACCAAAAAGGACCCTCTGCAGGGGACAGGGGGAGGGCTAGTTATCACCAAGGATGGCCCTCTTTCAATCATAGCACCCCGGACCTCTCCGGTCCACACATGTGCATATGCCTCTTCATCTCAGGTGGCACCAGCTACACCCACAGAAGTGGAGGACTCCCCACAGTTTGGTTTTGGACCGTTCGAGCTGCCACCTCAGTGGTTACCAGAGACCAGGAACAGCAAGAAGAGGCTGCTGCCTCCATTGGGTAACACACCTGAGGAGCTGATTCAGACCAAGCTGCCAAGGCCGCGTCCTGAGCGTAGAATCAGCAGGAATAACAAGGTCAGCACCATCTCCACTGTGGACCCATGAACTACTCCTGCTGGCCACTGATCTGCAGCACTGGACACAACTCTTTTACACGGTAGTCCTCTTGGGTTGGCCAGGCCATGGCAGGATATTGATCTGTCAAGCTGCTCTGTGAGATGTGAGAGGTGTTTTTGGTTCATTTAAATGTTTTCACCTTTTTTCAGATTTTTTCAGATTTTCTCAGACTCAGTAGTAGCCATTGTAGAATTCCTGTTTTTCCACTTTGCTGCCAGAGGCACTGCAGCTTTCTTTTTGGACGAAAATCTATTTGATATCAAATATTTACAATGCTGTGAGAAATACGTCTGCTCAGTCTAACTGCACTACGACTTGGACAGACCCAATTCCATGATTAAGAACTCCTACAATGGCTACATGATTGAGAAGGCAGATACCTTGTTGAATCTCCCTTTTTTTAATTACAGCTGGCGATCACTATGAACACACTGTACAAATCCAATTATTCTGAGAGATGCACTGATACAGACTAGTATATTTACATAGCAAATAATCAAGCGAAGATATTGAATCTCCTAACAAAACATTTTTTGAAATGGTTATTCTGTGATTGCACTCTCAGTGTCAGTCCTTTCAAATTTTTTCTCAAATCTCACGTTTGGAATATTCACATTTCTTGTAATGTGGCAGATGTTGTTGTCATTTGTACTGTAAATGTAAGTGGATTTGATAAGATGAAAAATGCAGATGTACAGTATGCAAATATGTTTAAAAAATGTGACAGTTTATCAGTTTTTATCGTTTAACTGTGTGTTTAGACTTGTTTTGTGGAACACAAAGTGCATCAAATCATCCAGGTCTGGGGTCTTTTGGTCCCTGTAGATCAATTTTATTGATTTTCTGAAAATCAATTGCTCATTCAAATGATTGTAAAATAAAGCAAAATAACCAAGAAAACATTTTTAAATCATCAGAACTCTGTGAAATGGTTTTCAATTTTAAATTCCTCTGACTGAGACTGTCGGTTCTGTCTTCTTTGTTATGTATAATTCAGTAGTAGCAGCCTCAACCTGAAGCTTTGGCTGAGGTAAACAGAGAAGGGCTGTACCTCAAATATTTGCCAAGCTGTAACTCCCTTCAGGGCAACCCACAATCCTTTGTTATGTCCACAAAGAACCTGCATCAATGCTGCATCCTACCTGTGCTGTTGTCAGGCAAAATTGTGCAGTCACACATGACTGGAAACAGTATTGCTACAACTTAAAAGCTGGAGAGAGATGAGTAATATGTTTATTCTTATACGTCTGCCTTGGCAATGACTAGTGATGAATGGTATTAGGGCAGTTATTGCAGAATACAGTAGCTGCTATAGTAGATATACAGTATTGAACAAATACTGAGCCCAGAATGCTGTTGATTATTTAAAGCGTCACATGAAACAGGAAGATCATTAATTTCTCTGATGTGAATGTTTAAGAACACTCCGGCCATGGGTCATATCTTTCAATTGATTTGATTCAAGGCTTATTCAAACAACACTCCTGCAGCCATTAAGAGCTTGACAACACACATACAATGCAATAATATAATACAGAGAGGTGAGTTTAAAAAATATTTGGGCATTGATTTGCACATAAGATGGGTCCAGGGAAAGACATACATTTTAATAGTTAAGGTTGCTTAAAATTTAAAACATCAACAGTGACTTGACATCCGTAATGTTAATGGCCCTTGAACTTATTTACTCAATCAGCTGCTTACTATAACCGATGGGATCCTACACGAATACATGAAATGTTCGGTCAAAGTTAGAACAGTTATTTTACAAGGGAGATTTCTGTATTTGTGTTTTCGTCTTTTTTTCCCTCACTGTCTTATAGTGGGCGGGGCTCCTTTGGGAAAAGGTGATGTCATGTATTTTTATCCACCAATCACAATTTAGCAGCAAAATGTGATGACAGTTATTTCCCACCCAAACTTTGTTTCTTATTTAGTCATGAATAATAAATATTTAAAAATGCTTGCAAATTGGAAGTTTGCATGGCCTTTAAAGGAGTCTGAAATTTGCTGAATTATAATTAGACGGCAATGTTGAACAAAGTCATTACTGAGTTTCCTTGATCTTGGAAGCAGCAGTCAATCTCACCACAAGATCCATTTAGAAGCTATTCTGGAAATTTTGGTCGTTAAGAATCTACTTTGAACTTGAGCTTTTCAACCAACGTGTTTAAACCAACCCAAGCTATCGGACCTTTAAACTCAAATTCATCCTCAGCACTGCTCCACTGAATACAGTTTATTTTTGTTTACCATTTTTAAAATTGTTTTTTGTTTTACTGTATATTGTCTGCTACATAGCACACAATTTCACTTGTACTCTTGTATGAAAAGCCATTAAAGTTCTCAGACAAGAAAAGGACATTTGAACATCTTCAATTCCATGGCAACTCAGCTAACTCCATCTGCTCAGGAAGATCATGTGATATGACTGAAAACTCCGGAACAGCTACTAAATGGACCATGTGGTGGTGATGTTTTCCCAAAGTAATTATTGTTTAAATATACTTTAATGCAAACATCATATTTATCATATATATCAAAGACTTCGGAAATAATTATATATGCTCTATTATAGATGTTTGCCACTTTAACGACCTACAATACTTAATGCACCAAGTATGAAAGACCTTGGGTCTTTACACAATTGGGTCTTTACACAACGATGGGTAGTAAAACTCCAGTATATATAGTTTTTTCTCCAGTGACTTCAGAGAAAGTAGTGTTTTTTGTCGTGTTTTCAAGGATTGGAAAAGACCAGACTGTAAAAGTATGTAAAAGCAGAGTTTAATCTTCTTTGTGGTGTAAGAAGGAGCACATGAGGAGCTTTTGAGTAACAGGAGCAGGATAACAAAGTCTCTGTTTGTTATCAGCTTTGGTTTATTGTAATCTAAGCAGGAATTGTCGTCAGTGGTGTTATTCAAGTCGTCACTGGTATCACAATTGTTGTTGTTTTCCCCTCAGTCTTGATGTATGGTCCATGGATGGATGGATGGATAATCCACTGTGAAAAAAGGTATTGTATTTCAGTGGCTACAATCAATTCACTGTTGTTATCAAGGTATAGAAGCAGTCACCTATCACACACAATAAGAGATGGAAATTCAAACGGACATGCACAGATTGTTCTGTGATATATAGAAATAAGAATAGGATTTAATGCACAAAAATGCTTTAAAAGCCTTTTATTTTTTGGTTAGTTAGTTAGTTAGGACATTGTATTCACTAAGGAACATAAGCCATTGACCAAAAACCAGCCATTGATTTTAAAAACCTTGGCATTGTCCTCATTAGCGAGATTTTTTGTAAGATTCAGATTGCCCATACTTATAGGGGAAGCCATATGGGTTCATGACACAGATGACAGACTGAGGGTGAAGAGAGAGTTTGTTTGTGGTACTAACAGCACTGAAAAACTACATTTAAAATATTTGTTAGTGCTTTCAAAAATGTATATGACTACTGGAAAAATGTGAACGTTTTTCACATCTGCCACCTCTGTGTTTGAGATTTTGTTAAGTTTAGGCAACTATAACTGTCTGATGCACCTCAACAACTTCACGCTACTTCTGCCTTTATCACTACTTTCAAGGCCACCAGAGGTCGCTTGCCACAGAAAACCAGTGGTTCTCAAACTTTTTCTGTCATGCACCCCTACAGAAGCCAAAAGAAATTAATGCCGCCACCACCCCAGAAAAAGTGGATTTCATTTTCATTAATTATCAACAATACAGGCGATTGAAATTAACAAGATTCAGGTTAGCAAATGCTAGCATCAGAGCACTTTTGTTTGTTTATGTCACCACATAAATCATATTCACGCAACTTCAGGTCCTCTTAACATCCACCACTCCCTGAAGTAGTTCTACGCCCCCCTAATGGGGCTCGCCCCACAGTTTGAGATCCACTGTTGTAAGCAGTGGAACAAACAACCAAAGCTGTTGTTCTGGTGAGAACAGTCTCAACCTTTCAGAAACGATGTCCTAGTAAATCTGGATATTGCACAGACCTGATCATGAACAGATTTTAATGGGGATTCTATTTTAGTAGAAAGTTATCCCAATAGAAAAAAATTCACAGCAAGTGCTGTCACCCAGACCTTTAACTACTGCTGAGCCTGGCTGACAGAAAAACCTCGAACATAACCCACAGGCAGAGTAATGGGACATATTAATGTTAATTGCCTTCCTGCTACTATAAGAACCTGGACCCTATTTCTACATTTTTGTTTTTTTGTTTTACATATAAAACTATATTTGTGCATGTCACAGCATTAGGGTTCATCATGCAATCTTGTTCATATTCATGAAAACTAATTGAAATGTTAGCTACCTGCTGCAGCTGCTGGAGGCTGTAAGCTAACATAGAATCATAGAAAACACAGTGTAGCATTACATGTGATTGGTTCATTCAAATAGAAAATAATAATGATCATTTAATACGCTGCCTCTTATTATGCAGTAGTCAAAGTTTATTTCAGTTAGAGAAAATCAATCACCAAATGGTTGACAGAACCATTATCGGTGCCATGGATACATTTCATGGATACATTCAAGTCCACTTAGATGCTGTGCACAAATAGATGCAGCATGAAAGAGTTTTTAACAACTTGATTTTATTTTATTTTTTTGGCAGCCATTACTCGTAATTACTACAAGCAAAGGCTGATTTTATTAGCATGGTTACTAGGCAACAGGTAACCCAGATGCTAGAGCAGGTTGAATAGCAGCCAGAGTGTTTCCCTCACTGCTGACTTCAAACACAGGGCTGAGGCCAGGACAAGTGCGAGGCTAAGGACATGATATAGACTGATGGTGTTGATGTAGAAAGACTCAGTGAAAGCTGGCTGTGGCAGATGGTCGCAAAGACCTGCAAATGTAAATGGTGGTGATGGAGTAGTGGATAAGACACATGTCTTTGGTGTAAGAGACCTGGATTCAAATCCACTGTGAGACACCAATGTCTCCCTGAGCAAGACACTTAATCCATACTTGCTCCAGAGGTGTGCAACCCATGACATATATAGCAATTGCAAGTCACTTTGTTAAAAGCGTCATCTAAATGTAATGTAAAATGTTATTGTAGTTTAGGTGTTGGTCCTTACACTTCAATAGTATGGGATATAATAAAGAGTTTGGGAGAACTTGGGAGATAGCCAGGCTAGTTTTTTCATTCTACTTCCAGTCTTTATGCTAAGCTAGGCTGATTACCTCCCAGCTCTAGCTTTTTAATTAACACACAGACATGAGAGTGATATCGAAAATCCAAATAAGTATTTCCCAAATGATGAAGTATTGCTTTCACTACAAATCACATACTTTTACAAATATGTAAATATAAATAAATACAAACATTTACAATGCCAAGTTTATGTCAGACCTTATTAGCTAGTCATCTACATCCCATTAAACAGCTTAGAAACAAAGCAATTTGTCATGGTGAAAGCTTTGTTTTGTGCTTTGTGTCAAATAAATGTTTTCAAAGTAAAAAGTAAATGTTCACACGTAAAAAAATAGCAGTCTAGACACATCTGTTGCTTTAAGCCAAATATATTTCATTATATGTTACGAGTCTCAAATTTGCTGTGTGTTTCTTCATTCTTTGATCCTTATTTCTTTTAACAGGGATTCAGGAGGAACAGCTCAGAAATCAGTAATCTCAAAATAATAATTGTACAATCTTCTGAGAAGACCTAGAAAAGCCAATATTGAGCAGCACATTTTTCCTCTTGCTCCACTATATCATATCACGGTTTTCTGCATTGTTAATACACTATAAAAGGTAAACTTGTTTTTGATACCAATGTTACACTAATTTCTCTGAAATATAAATAAAAAAATATTTTAAAAAATAATGCAATCCCTAAAACCAACAAAAAGCTTTTACATTTTTACATAATAAAAAAGTTGATTTAAGGTGTAAGATGTCTGTCTGATTTTCCAATTGTTGTTGTGGCCTTAATAAATAAATGCAGCCCTATCTGACAGGTGGAAGGAAACTGTTTGCATGCCGGAGGGCAGAGACTCCCCACGTTTCTTCTCAGCTTGGCTCAGATTGTCTGACAACCTGGAAAAGAAAATCTAGTGAATCACAGTTGTGTGCTTCTGTACACTTATTGTATTTCTGACTGAGTTTGAGTGAGTCAAACAATTACCTCGACCTGAAACTCACCAGCAGCGCGTCACTTAGCTCTATTATTAAACCCAACAGGAACAATGTTTCAATGATGACTAACTGGTCATTTGAAGAAACATAGTACGAAAATGAATTCAAGAATAATGGAATAACATTGAAATCACCCAGAAGAAGAAAAATATAGCTGGCTTGCACAGTCACATTCAGCATTAGAGATTCAAGAGTTGGCCCTGTGTGTGTTTGTGTGTTTGTGTGTGTGTGGATGTAGGTGTGAATGTGTGTGACAGGTGTGATCGGGTCATCTTGACTCTGGCATTCGAGCACATCTGTGAAAGCATGACATTCACACAGCAGTGTTTTTGAAACACTCCATTCTCGTCATCCACAGGACACTTGTTTTAGAAAACCAACATTTTGAAATTCATTTTTCTAAAGAGCTGTGTTTAAAATAAGAGTTAAAGATAGATTCTATAGATTTATATTTGCATTAGTGTGGACATGGTCTCAGAGCTCAGCTGGCACCTTTGCTTGTAGCCCTCACCCCCACCCCACCTCTGCCTTTCCTCTTTAATCAGATATGTATTTTCATGGAGACAAAAGCCTGTCTTGGTGATTCCCTCGAGGTTTTTGCGTATCCAATGCTGATACTGTAGAACCATCTAGACTCCTGTATCCTAACCCTAACCCTATCTTCACACAGACCCTGTTCCTACCTGAGGGATTTAAATCTGTACTTAATTACCTATCTGAACTGCACTTGTGAGCTCTGAGACTTCAGAAAAGCCAAAAGATGTTTAATAGATGATTCAACGGCTCTTTATCACAACATATTTAGATTTTGGTTATTGTTTGTCGTTTCCTGACACCAGACTCAGCAGCTGAGTTTCAAATCTCACATTTCGGGAACAGCACCAATTTATGGAGGAAATGTCTTTATTTATATAAAGGGAAACACAAAATTCAAGTGGCAGGTAACAAATATAATGCACATTTGTTTCTTCTATATTTACATTACATTGCATGTTTTCTTATTGTGCGAATAAACCTTTCTCAATGCATTTGTTTTTGGAATTTAACATTTCTTGGTGCAAGCTATTTTTCAGAACATTTTAAACAAATGCTTTCAAAAAAACTGATGGGGACAAAATCATCCCTTTCAAAAAGAGGTGGGGACATGTCCCCAGCATCCCCACTGTAAATGACACCTATGTAGAAAAAAACAAACAAAAACATTGAACAAATATCCCAAAAAATGCAGCACAAATATGTACAAAAAAATGTTTACCTGATTAGTTAATCATATTCAAGCAAAACGAATTGTACCCTTTTCTGTGTGTTTTGAAGAACACCCTCAACAGTCAGTAAAGTGGTGAATGAGTGAGGGGAGGAGGACATGAGAGAGAGAGAGAGTAAGACAGTCAAGAGGAACAATTACCTGTGCTGGTGAATGGCAACCAGCAAACATCCCCATGGCAACCTCTCCCCCAATTCTCCGAATAATGGTGATGATGGTGAAAGAAGGAAAAGACCAACTTGTTATATAACGTGTTTACTGTAATCTGGACTGTAAGATTGCACAGGAAAAATACATGCAACAGTTTTCTGGTAAAGTTCAACAACTACTACCTCTTTTTTGTCTTTCTTAGTCTCTCCCAGACTGCACTTCATGTCTCAGCAAATCAAATGTTTTTTAAACATTAAACATACACAGTTAAAAGATCTCAAGTTTCTCACCAATACTGAACAGTTAGACAGAGCACAGGGCAGGACCTAACCTGAGCTTTTCCTGGCCTGTCAGAGATGTTTAAGCGTCAGAGCATCCCTCCCTCTGGGAGTCCAGTGTTTTGCCCGAGGCGTCTCCTGCTTACTGGGACTCATGCAGGGTTTGTGTCAGATGGTGATTCATGGAATGAGGATAGCGGAACACGTCCAGAAGTCAATGGGAGGTCTGGAGGTCTCACTGCACTACAACCAGCCATGCTTCAGGTGATGACTTCATATTCTTGAGGGTGAACAGAATCAATAAATCAATCATGTCAGCTGATGCTGACCTTTGGTCAAGATCTATAATATCTGCAATGTAGGTCTCAGAGATCACTTATCAATAAACAAGGATCATATTCTTTGAAATCAAAACAAACCAAAAATGTAAAACACTGTTGTGTCAGGGTTTTTTTTTTCTCACCAAAACTTAAAACAATGATGTTACAACCTGGTTGCCTTTACTGTTTTAATATGTGTTGGTAAGTCTTAGTACATCCATACTAAACAATATAATGCCAAAATATAGGCAGTGGTGGAATGTAACTACGTACATTTGAGGTACTATACTCTCCATTTTATGCAACTTTATACTACTCTGCTGCATTTGTCTGACAGCTTTAGTTACTGGTTACTTTTCAGATGAACACCATGTAGCTTCAAATTTGCTGATTTTGAATATTTCTGAAACTGAAGGATTAATTGTCCCTTTATGTGTTGAGAAAATTCTCCTACTTTTTAAGATAAATAACCTATAAAAAAAACAACAACCTAGGACTAGATGGAAAATGCATCGTCACAGAACTGAACACACCGCTGTTTTTCTGAGCTTGGGGTACATGGTTCTCACAGGACAGCGACACTACAGCACTTCAGCGAGGTAGTGCATTTTCATTTTCATCTTTATGAAAATGTGGGTGCATGCTGTTTTCACACATTAACAGCGTTTTGTTTTAAATTAGACGTCTTCGTCTTGATGTAGTCTTAATGTCAAATTCTAGGCCCAATAGGATGGACATAAATACACACATTGGTTTGTTTTATAAGACTCTTTTGCATGCTGATTATAAATCTTCTCTCTACTAATCTTCTCATAACCAAGAAGACTGAGTATCCATGGTGTTCATGCTGTAATTCAGAGGCACTGTTACTGTAATATATGCCAGCTTTAAGAAGTATTGAAAAAAGTTTAAATAAGCCTATAAACTGCTTTACAGTTACACAACTACATTATGCATTTCATATTTCATAAAGTTTCATTTTAATGTGATTTGAACATACTTAACATTTTTACTTTCTCATTACTTCCCAACCCAAACAGCTGACATTTTGTCCTGAACACCACTGTAATTCCTAATTCTGCCGAGAGCCTGGTCCTCTGTTCTTCAGACATTTAGCACACATGGCACTCATGTAGTTTGACATTTCATTTTCTGAATCTGCCTACTTGAGCAGAACCATTAGGTGACATTTTTTTCATTTAATTCATCTGACCTTTATTTAAAAAGTTTCCCCCTGTTGCAAGGTACAGAAAGACTTTACTATCCCTGATAAAAAATATATATAATACAATGCTCTCCCATTTTGCAGTTATTGATGAATGAAAACCCACTAAAACACAAACTGATACAATGCTGAAATGCTTTAAAGAAAGTCTAAAATCTTTGTATTACCTTTTTTTGTCTGAGAAATTTACAAGAAAGGCAGCTGCACACACAAGGCAAAAACAAATCAAAACACTGGCTCTTCTGTCAATAGGGGGCAGTAGTGCCCCATAGGAAACACCTTTTGTTTCATTTAGTTAGTTTAGTTTAGCTTAATTTAGCTTTCCTTTTATTGCCACTAGCATCCAGAGGTATGAACATGTCCCCTATGTTCTCTGCAGACAGAAAAAAACAATGCACCAATGCAAATACTCTATTGTCAACACTGGAAATAAAAAGACAGACATCTGATATACTTTATGAATGGGCAATCAATCACTGTAAGAAACCTTTAAGTGTTGAGGAATGTAAACTAGATCAGATTTCCCAGGTCATGATGCTGGAGTCTGACTGTGATGACTAGTCATGATAACAGGCCATCTCATCCTTCAGGCATTTTCTCCATTCCTGAAATTAAACACATGTTACAGAACAGCTTTCATATACGAGATTTAAGCGTTTTCATGTTTTTCATTGTTTTCACGACAGCAACCATCAAAGCTTCAGTGCTTTGGAGGATTTAAAGCAGTTTCACAGGTGGAATGTGAGCCGGTGCTGACAGATGCCCATCGATCTCTTTTAACAGATCATCACAGACAAGCCCAACCTAACAGGCGTTTGATGGATGGCCGTGTGTGTGTGTGTGTGTGTGTGTGTGTGTGTGTGTGTGTGTGTTAACAAGACGTATAGGTTCAATGTCAAGTCAGTCGAGCATAAAATATTCACAATATCACATTATGCACGGTAATGTGGCAGCCTCAGATGTTTGTAGCTAAAGGTTGAACAGGTTTAAGGTTGATTCATAGTGGCCAAGGATGTCAAAGTGTAATCTTTATGCTTAATTTAAACAGGACCTTTAGTTAAAACCAAGTGCATGAGTAGCTTCAGGGGTTGCAACACCAAATCTCCAAGATCAGTGGAAGATATAAAAGCTTGGATAGGAATCAGAGTATCTGCACTCTGAGAGACAGGTATTAAAAGTACTTGCCAAAGTACTGCTTAAACCATCCATCTATGTATAAATAAATATTATAAAACAACAAATGTTACGTGTTACATTAGGTAAGTTCTTGAGGAATATTTGACTTTAACTAATTTTCATTGCACTGCTGGGTGCCATGATGTTTGTCATTGTTGTATTGAATTTTGTTTGCACTCCATTTAATCATGGTCTTGAGCTATTGAAACAACAACAACAACAACAACAACAACAACTATAAATCGATGTTATAGTAAAATATGAGTCACATTTTGTAGGTGCTATTTTTCTAATGAACTATTTGTATGTTGTCCATTCATCAGTTTGGCTATATCACTTAAAAAGGCTATATGTAGTTTTTTAATGAAGTGAATCTCTTTTTATTGCCTATGTGTGAAGGGGTTGTAATCTCACATAAAAACGATCCACTTGGTTTCTCTGTTACCTCTGACTGCCAGTATGCCTAATTCTATGTGAAGACTCACTCACACCTCCACAGCTAATGAGATGGAGCGCTAAAACCAAAAAATGACCGGCACCCAGAAAAACACAGACTCCAACACAAACTTCACGTTAAGTTAAAACAAACAATAAAGTTTTATGGGTTGAAGCCTGGCAAAACGAGAATCAGATCGACTTTGGTAGTGAAAACACAGTCAACATCAGAAAACACTTGGGTCTCGGAGAGATCACCACTTTGTTTTGGAACTGACAAAACCGACACTGAGAGAGTGGGCTTTCATCCTATTGGACAGGTAAACTAACAGTACTGTAAAGCATGTGAAATATATTATGTTGTGTTGGCTCAAGTTAGATAACGTTAGCTCACTGGCTAATGCCAAGCAGTTGCTAACGTTATCCGGTGCAAAATACTGTAGTTGTATGGCTTTCCATATAACTTCACCAGCTAACACGATCCACATTACAATCCTGTGTACCAACGGTATTATGTTGATTTTAGCCTGCAAGAATTGATGTAATGGTACAAAGCAAATGTGGATGATTTGTTTATACTGCCAGCTAACATTAGCATGGATCTGCCGCATTTAATTTATATTTAGCCATTTTACTGATACTCAGGTACACAGCTTCTCCACCGTCTCAGTCACTGTAACTTACATCACCTACATAATATACAATAATGCAACAGGACAACACCACAGGCGAAGACCCATTCATTACAATAATGTTACTTACTGCGGTCTAGCTGTTATAAAGTGTGGCAACAATCTCATTTATAATACTCAGTCCAGCTCACTAACTGTTTTGTTATCATCCAATACATTTAGCTGTGCTCACATTGCTGAGCCTCCAGTGAAAGATACACAAATGAAAACAACATATATTGCCTCTGGTTAGCTTAGTTAGCTTTGCTTTAATGGCAGTGTGGGTCAATGTAGCACACAATACTGGGTTAACTTGACCCAAAGGTTGTTTTAACTCAGTCAAAACAATCCCTTGTCTTCCGTTACATTTCTACCCATGGGTACTGGGTAAAGTTATTGCATCTGTGCTTTGAAGCATTTAGCTGTATGCACAAAAGCTATAATCACACATTGTACTGTACTTTTTGCCACACGGCTGCATTGACTGTGATCTGAAACTGTGTGGACTAATTTTGCCCAAACATTCTGAGTTCAGCCTCATTTGATTGAACAAAAAATGCAATGACAATTCCCCACAGTGTCCCAGCAGCAGTAGAGGCAGCCTGAAGGTTTTGATTGGTCACATCGAAGGGGGGCTAATTAGTTCTGGGTGGCTCCTGGTCTGCAGTCAGTTTCATTTCACAGTAATATGCCTTACAGGCCTCTAAATATTGATATCACCATGGAGATCCACTGACAAATAAATAATTACAGCCACAAACATTTTCAATTACGTGACCTTTGACATAAGAATGATTAGAATCAGAATCAGAATCAGTGCAAAGGATGCTGGAATAAATAAGTACTATGTGCAGGTCTTATTTACTTGAGGTAGGTGGATTTGGTATACAGTATATACAACACGAAAATATATAACAATATGAACAGTATGAACAGCTCTGAAATAGAGAATGATGAATAAATAATAGATGGTAGTTAGTAAACAGGTGGCTGATTACAGACAGAGTTACTGGGTTATTTCACAGGAGTTGTTCCTGACACTGTGATGCAGAAGTCAGCTGTTCATCAGAGTGATGGCTTGCGTGAAGAAACTGTTCCTGAGTCTGTTGGTTTTGGCATAAAGTGCTCTGTAGCAACCACCAGAGGGGAGAAGCTGGAACAGGTTGTGTCCAGGATGAGATTGATCTGTAGTGAGTTTTCTGCCCGTTTCCTGACTCTGGAAATATATAAGTCCTGAATGGACTTGATTTTTTCTGCAGTCCTTACTGTCTGTTGTCGTCTGCTCCTGTCCTTTTTGGTGGCAGATCCAAACCAGACAGTGATGGATGTGCAGAGGACAGATTGGATGATGGCTTTGTAAAATTGGATCAGCAACTACTTAGGCAGGTTGAGCTTCCTGAGCTGGCGCAGAAAGTACATCCTCTGCTGGGCCTTCTTGATGATGGAGTCAGTGTTGGGCTCCCACTTCAGGTAACTGTAGCTGTCATGACTGAGATCTATTTCAGCACCAGCCATTATCAATTTATTTATTTTTTATTTTTCTGCTATCAAAGAAATCTGGCCGCGGGCCAGATATTATAGCTGGCGGGCCGGTTCTGGTCCGCGGGTCGCCTACTGCTGATAACTGGTGTCAGTGCTAATAGTCCAGATGCTGGATGTGATGTTCCCCATGCTCACCTGCTGACTCCTGTCAGTCAGGAAGTTTGTGATCCACTGGCAGGTTGAGGCTGGCACAGTGAGCTGGGTGAGTTTTTTGCTGAGGATGTCCGGGATGGTGGTGTTGAACGCCGAGCTGAAGTTCACGAACAGGATCCTTGCATATGTCCCTGGAGAGTCAAGGTGTTGCAGGATGGAATGCAGTCCCAAGTTGACAGCATCATCCACTGACCTGTTAGCCCTGTAGGCAAACTTCAGGGGGTACAGCAAGGGGCCTGTAAATATCCTTCAGGTGGGCCAACACCAGTCTTTCAAAGGACTTCATTACTACAGATGTCAGGGCGACAGGCCTGTAGTCATTTAATCCAGAGATGGAGAGTTTTTTGGGGACCAGGATGATTGTAGAGCGTTTGAAGTAGGAGGGAACTTCACACAGCTGCAGTGATCTGTTGAAGATATGTGTGAAGATGGGGGCCAGCTGGTCTGCGCAGATTTTCAGGCAGGATGGAGACACACCGTCTGGGCCAGGAGCCTTCCTGATCTTCTGCCTCTGGAAGAGCTGGCGCACATCCTCTTCACAGATCATGAGTGCAGGTGAGGGGGGTGACAGTGTAGCAGTGGGGGAAGGTGATTGTTTGAACATGGTGTTGGAGTGGGGGAGAGGTGTGACTGTTGGCTTCTCAAACCTACAGTAGAAACCATTCAGCTCATCAGCCAGTCGTTGAGTACCAGCAGTGTTGGGGGATGGTCTCCTGTAGTTAGTGAGTGTCTGCAGGCCTTTCCACACTGAGGCAGGGTTGCTGGCTGTGAAGCTGCTTTCTAGCTTTTCAGCGTAGCTCCTCTTTGCTGCTTTGACCTCTTTAGTCAGTGTGTTCCTGACCTGGTTATACAGGACTCCTCTTTGGTCTGACAAAGCTGTGAACCAGGGTTTTTGGTTGTTGTATGTGCAGAAGGTTTTAGTCGGAACATACATGTCCTCACTAAAATGATGTGACAGTGTCAGTTAGTTCATCCAGGTCAGTGGCTGTAGGCTCAAAAACACTCCAGTCAGCACAGGCCTGTAAATCCAGCTTTGACTCGTTGGTCCATCTTTTCACAATCTTTACAACAGGTTTAGCAGATTTCAGTTTCTGCCTGTATGTTGGGATAAGATGAACCAGATAGTGATCAGAGAGACCTAAGGCTGCACGAGTGACAGAGATGCTGTCTGTACTTTGGAGGTTCATGGCTGAGGTTTTCTCTGTTGAAATCGCCGAGAACAATGAGCAGGGAGTCTGGATGTTTTTTCCCCACGTTAGTTATCTGGTCGGCCAGATGTAGCAATGTCTCACTAACACAGACCTGAGGTGGAATGTAAATGGCGACCAGAATAAACGAGGAAAACTCCCGCAGTGAATAAAAAGGTTTACAGTTTATGAATAATGTCTCTAAATGAAGACTGCATGATTTCTTCAATACTGTGACATCTGTACACCAACCTTCGTTTATGTAGAAACAGAGTCCGCCTCTCCTTGTTTTTCCTACGAGCTCCGTTACGCGATCCGCATGGAAGAGATTAAATCCTGGGAGGTAAAGCGTGCTGTCTGGGATGTGCGGGGTGAGCCAGGATTTGGTAAAACAGAAGGCGGCAGATCTGCAGAAGCCCGAGTTAGTTCTGTTGAGGAGAAGCAGTTCATCCATTTTGTTGGCCAGAGAGCGGACATTCGCAAGGTGGACAGAAGGGAGCGCAGTGCGAAAACCCCCCTGTCCCAGTTTAACCAGTGCGCCGGCACGCTTCCCCATTCGGCGTCTCCGGTAAATCTCATACAGAGCTGCTGCTCCTAGAACTAATAATTCAGAGAAAGTTCCAGGTTCAATAAAGAGCGGTGGAATAGTGTGAGCAGTTGAAAGTCCAATATTTAAGAGCTCTTCTCAGGTAAATGTTACCATAAAGGGATGCAGAAAACAGAGTTTATAAACAAAAACACAAAAAGCACTATGGAGCGTAATCCAGAGGCAGCCGTCTGCAGCACCATCTTGGTTGGTGAAATGGAAAGGCATTCCCAGTGCCCCAGTTTTAATCTCTTTAATTGTTTTGACCTAAAAAAAGCTACACAACGTGACAGTCGACTGACAGGGAGACATAAATCATAGAAATGGTTGCACTTCCATTAAACCAATGTCATGCAGCGTCTGGCACCGTTCTTAGCCTGTCGCAATATGAAACATGTAAATCAAAGTGGAAGGGTGAGTATTCTTTTTAATTTTTGTTCATTGCTTTTCATGGAAGACGGAAAACTGGAAAAAGTGCAAAATATGAACGTGTATATTCTTTGGAAATATCTGAGTATGTTTATATAATGAGTTTGTTACAGTTTTGGTTTCATTAGTTACTAATAATGAGTCCAATTTTAATGGTATACACGTCTTGAAAAAAGATATTGGGCACTTTGTGTCTTAAAGCAAAGAAATTGAGTCTTCTCTAACGAAGGTTAAAGTCAAGGGCAACTGGACTTGGTTGAAGATATTGGAAGACGTTTCGTCCCTCATCCAAAGGACTTCTTCAGTTCTGACTGACTGGTAGGGAAACTCAGCTATTTAACCTCAGTGGGATCGTTTGCCAGGATCGTCGATACCGCTGGTTCGTTAGTGTTCCTGGCTGTTGTAACGACAGTCGTTATGGTCATTAAGACTACCCGAGGCCAAGACTGAACGACCATCGTTGGCATCTTCACCTGAGGCCAATAAGTTACGTTTGTTGAGTTTCCTGGGAAGTGATGAAAGGACTGCATTGTAAGAGGGGGATAAGTGGTGGCGTAGACCCCCTCCTCTGTTCAGCGATGGCTTCTCAACCCGGGTGTAGACGGCTTCCTTGACAACTCTTTCAAACCATCCATCTTCTCTGTCTAAGATGTGCACCTGGTGGTCCTCAAACAAGTGTCCTCTGTCCTTCAGATGTAAGTAAACTGCTGAGTCTTGACCCGAGGAGTTGGCCCTTCTGTGTTGAACCATAGTAGTTAGTAAAGGCCAGCAAAGTACGTACATGTGAACGTGCACGTGCATGGCGCGCGTAACAGTAGTGCACGTGAATAAAATTTTGATTAATAAAAAAAATAATTAGAAATCATATAAAAAAATAAAATTTAATAAAAAAAAAAATGTATTAATAAAAAATAAAAAAAGATTGGGGTCATAGCAAGGTTGAACAACAAAGACATGGGGGTGTGAAAATGGGTGTTTGTATTAGGGCCTCATCCTCTATTAGCGGTTGTGGGGGTCGATCACCAAAAGGTGAAGACGGGTGTGAAAAGGGGGGTTTGCGTGTATGGGATGTCCGGTGTTATCCTCTAAAAGCGGATGTTTGGGAGTGGCTTTAGCAATCGGTTGTATATATATAGCGGGCTAGTTTTTTGACTTACAACTGACCGAGAGCGTGGAACAGTGTGACTGAACGATTTTTTGGGTGAATCCGTATTGGACAGAGCTATCTTCGTGCAGAACAACAGCGCCATCTTTGCAGCATCACAATCACGGACGTCACAGGTAATCAATTAGGAGTAACGACTCCAAAATGACGTATAATTATAGATCCTGTTGCAATGAGTATGGCTCCCAGAAAGAAGACTCCCCCAACAACATTGGCTGATTTTCTGGACCGAAAGGCTTGGGCGCCTCAGTTTGAATGAGCGGTGGAAGATTTTAGAATGTCAGGATTCTTGTTTGAGCACGGATCAGTTCATCTTTATACAAGAGAGCTTGATGAAATTTTTCTTCGTAAAAAGCACACCGCACATTTGTTTTTCAGCCAAAGACTGGAATTACTTCAGAAACAAAGTCTGTAAAGATATGAGTGCTTCAAAAGGAGTCTATACCACACAATGGTGCGGGTCTGTGCCAGGAGAGCTCTACTGTGTAGAGACGGACCTTGAAGTCTACGACCCAGAATCCTACATCTTTTCTAGATCGTGCAAGGACGATTCTATCATTCAAAAGGCAAGGATGGGAACCCCAGAGCAACAAAAAGGCTACCCCATCACGTCTAAAGAGTGGGAGATGTGGTTCAGCACCGGCTTTGTGGTCCAGTGGGGAGAATGGGATAGAACCCTTGATATCTTCTCACACATTGATAAATTATTCAGATGGTATAAACCTTATGTTAGCTATATAGGGATCAAAAGAAAACTTTTTGGTCCTGAGGACAAGCAAGATGAACAACAAACAACACCGCAGACAACCTCAAAGACCTCCACGACGGGGCTGACGGTGACATTGTTCTAATTAAAATGTTTTGTGCAGGTACGAGGACATGTGCAGCGGGTGAGGATCTATCGAGCAGCCCTAAATATTTTCCATTACTACAGGATGATGATGACTATGGCAAAGAACTGGGGAAAAGGAATTTAACATTTCTCGGTCCTGAAGAAAAAGCAGAAGAGGGCAAGAGCAGGGCCAAGCCGTTTAAGGGTGCCTGTTTGGACACTCTGGACTGTTGCAACAAGAACACGTCTCCTAACACTACTGCTAGCAGTATTATACAGGTAACCGTGGCTTATTATTTATACGATATACTGCAGCAAAAAGCTTTACAAACATGTGTGTATTGTGCATATACAGACGAATGGTGCAGAAAACAACCTCACACATGCCTTGACACGCTGCCCTTCTTTTGTAATAAAGGACATAAGAGAGAAATTACGCAGAAGCTTTTTAACAAAATTTTGCTGATGCTCAAAAGTATGTACTATGTGGTCTTGGGTTGGGGCCAACGTGTGAATGCAGTTTTCGAGACATTGCAGCAGCTGCTCTACAGATTTGGCTTAGGAACCCTTTTTTCCATTGCTTCGCTTAAACGGGTAGTTAGAGTGGACGACAGTGTGAACACTAGTTAAGGAATCTCTGGACATCTGGAAGGGGGAACAATGGGGAATGTGTCTAGTCTACTAAACCATGTCAAAAAGAGATACATCGTGTATAAGATGAGAACACTGTTGTGTGAAGCTTTTAACAATGCGATATGTGACACAGATAGGACACTATGTTGTTCTAGATTTGACAAACAGGCATAATGCGTTAGACGAATGTCCTCGGGATGGCGTACAATGCTGCAAATGACAGCAGATAAATATGCAGATGTGAAATCTACTCTACTCGATATAGCAAATGTTTTTCCTGTGAATGATAATGAGTTTCATATGGGTCATGTGTTTGGTTTTTGTACTTTTAGCATTGATTTGTGTGTTTTAATGCTAACCAGAAAACAACATGTCGATGTTGCTGATGTAATGTACAGCTTAACTGAATCTTTGGTTTGTAAAAACATAGGTGCTTGTACTGATTTTCTGAAAAGTGTATACTTGTAATCATTGCTGACGGATATGTTGCGTATGTCGTTGGAAATAAAATACTTGAACACAGATGTTGAAGCGTCAGTCTTTGTAACAAAGATCATGGAGGAGGTGATGAGGAATATATACTATGCGACAGAAAATGCAGGGGCAAAAACTTAAAAAGGCCTTATTTAACACTACCTGAGTTCGGTACGCAGATTCAGACCTGGAAAAATGGCTCATGAAGCAAGATGCCTATACTCTACACAAGACAGCTCCGGTGCATTTTAAGAGAAACAAGGTTTTAGTGAATTCAATAGATCTAGTCGACATGTCCGCTTATTCTACTGAAAATGATGGGGTACGCTATTTATTAACGTGTATAGATTTGTTTTCAAAATACGCATGGGTGCGTTGTTTAAAAAATAAGAGTGGTAAATGTGTCACAGCGTCCTTTAAAGATATCTTAGCTGAAGGTAGAATACCACATAAAATTCAAACAGACAAGGGAAAAGAGTTCCTAAACAAAGATTTCGACGCGATAATGAAAATTAATATTATCGTACACTTTACTACATCAAATGAGACTAAGGCATCTGTAGTAGAGCGCTTTAACAGGACTCTGAAATCTAAAATGTGGCGTTATTTAACAGCCAATAATTCTAAACGATACGTTTGCAGGATTTAGTCACCTCCTACAGTCATAGTTATCATCGTAGTATTAAAATGAA
The DNA here is from genome assembly GCF_021292245.1 of Micropterus dolomieu. NCBI lineage: Eukaryota > Metazoa > Chordata > Actinopteri > Centrarchiformes > Centrarchidae > Micropterus > Micropterus dolomieu. Next base: position 20,640,502 of record NC_060159.1, read on the forward strand.
ACCGATTGATGTAACAAAAGACAATGAAGATATAATTTTTAACAACTTGTATAAAACAAAAGATAAAAGAGTAATTCGTTTTAAATATGAGGTGGGTGATACTGTAAGAATTTCAAAACTACGCGGCCCTTTAAAAAAAGGTTATGAGCAAAATTATACTGCTGAATATTTCACTGTAAAGGAATGTTTGTCAAGGGACCCTCCTGTTTACAGGTTAAAAGACTATGACGGCGAAATATTACAGGGGACATTTTATGAGCAAGAGATGCAAAAAGCTATTATAGATAAAAACAAAACATTTAAAATAGAAAAGATTTTATCTAGAAAGAAAAGACAAGGCAGGGACATGGTGTTAGTCAAATGGGTCGGCTGGCCAGAAAAATTTAACTCGTGGATTTTGGAAAAACAGGTCATTCAGCGAACTTAGCAGATTACAAACACACGTATAAATGGATACAGAGGATTTTTTTGTCACCCTGCCCACCAACTCGTCTGCATTATTTTACCCGAGCAATACAATAGCAAACTTTAGAACAAAACTATCCAAGCCTTACACTTTAAATCAGCAAACGAGGTGGGTTTGATAGAAATACAATATCCAAAAACATCGAAATCTTTTTCATCAGAAGACTCAAAATTTGTTGTGTTTGATAAAAAATCCAACAAGAGGACAACTCAACACTCTGCGACACAGAGATTCTATACAACAATGTCACAGATAACAGCTGAACTAGACAGTTGTTTATCTGAAAACGACATGGGTCACATTGAGCTTGATTACAACAACATTACCAACAGAGTAAGCATTTTACCAATGAGAGACGTAGAATTAACATTTCAAGGAAAACTTGCACAAATGTTGGGCTTTATTCCCGGAGCGGCTTTTAAAAATCACGAGGGAATTGCAACATTTAGATCTCAGCCATGAACTAACACAGTGTTGACACAGATGCCATATGTGGTGCCACATCCTGCCGATTTTAATGTAGGGATGTATAATATATTTGTTTATACCGATATTGTTGATCATCAAATGGTAGGGGATAGTTACGTCCCTCTTTTAAGAATAGTACATATATCGGGGCCAAACAACCATATGATTACAAATACTTATGACAGACCACACTATCTGAGGCGCTGCAAAACACATTGATAGTATCGAGATTTCTCTCAAGACAGATCAGAATCAACATATTCCTTTTACATATGGCAAAGTGATAATAAAGCTACACTTCAGACCCGTAAATTATCAGTATTAGACAAGGAGCAAACATGTACCATCCATATGCTCACAATGCGGACAAGTACGTTGCATATTATACAGCCCAAGCGGGTGGTGATTTACCAGGATACAGCGGCCTCGGTGTTCAGTATGGTGCAGGGTTAGGGGGTTAGATTAGCATTCCCCTTATTCAAGAAAGGATCTACATTTGTTGCCCCTCATTTAAAGACAGCCGCTAAAAACATAGCTACGGATGTTATGACTAACGTCATGAACAGACGTCAAGAGGGGTCGGGTATAGTGGCCGTGGCCCCCCGACCAATAAAACGACCTCCTGGGAAGAGAGGGAGTTCCCCACCAAAGATGCGTAGCCGAACAACAAATAAGAAGACCCATACTAAGACTAGAAAAAATAAACAAGCAAGGAGAAGGAAGTCGACAAAACGCCAGAAGACAAGAGACATTTTCTAACGAGAATGTTGTTGGTACATAGCCTGTCACAAGAGTGCGTCAAGTCGGAGCTAGACCTGTTTATGGTGCCGTTAACACAAACAAGTATTGAGAAATGCATCTACATCGAATTCCCTCCTCTAGCAACAGTATCAGACTCTGCACCCCTTGAATTTTTCATTCCAGCTAGTACAGAGGACTACCTGTAAAAATCACCAAAGCTAATGGTGGAAACCTGGATCAAGCAGACGAAGTGGGCTTTATCAACCACCCTGGATGTACAATATTTTCACAGGTCGACATATTGCTGTGGGACCGACTCATGACGCAATCATCAAACACACATCCTTACAGGGGTATAATAGAGTGCCTTTTGAACTACGGAAAGGACGCTCTGCAGATACAGTTTGGATCCGGACTATTTTGTAAGGATACAGCAGGTCATATGGACGACGCAATGGCTGGAGGACGCAATGAGGGACTAGTTAAAAGAATGGAGTACACACAAGGCGGCCGCGTAGTGGAGCTAATATCCCCTTTACATTCTGATTTGTTTTTTCAAGACAAGTTAATGATAAATGCCGTAGACCTCAAGATAAAATTTGTAAGATGTAAAAATGAATTTTGCTTAATGCGCAACACTGTAGATGACTTTCGGGTTAACATTATGTCAGCAAGCCTGTTTGTAAAGAAAGTCACCGTATCTCCGGTTGTTAAGCTAGCGCACGCTAAGGCATTAACGCATGGCAACGTTAAATATCCCATAGACAGAGTCTGTCTTAAAAATTTTAGCGTACCAATGTGCACTCGTGTTTGTAATCAAGAAAATGTATTCTTGGGACAAATACCTAAATTTATTGTAGTAGGATTTGTAGATCATGAGGCATTTACAGGTAGTTATGCGCGTAATCCATTTACATTTAACCATTATGATATAGAGTTTTTATATTTATACGTTGACGGCCAGCAATATTCCCCTTCCCCCTGGGAGGACAACACTTGGTCGCTATCTATTTTGACAAGCAGGGTGTGGGATCATTCTTTGACAGTTTTGGGAACTCTCCGGTATACTCACATTTTCCTGAATCCTTTTCTGTCTTTCTCAACAGTAATTGTAAGTCCACGCAACATTCTGTTAGACAAGTGCAAGATGTGGGTTCTCTAGTGTGTGGTCAGCGTTGTGTGTTTTTTCTTTACCACATGGATAGAGAGTTATCTTATGACAATGTAATGACTATGGTAATAAATGGTCATGCAATGATTTTATGGTGTGCAAATTTGCGAAAAAAATACGACCCTTGGTTGTATGTGGTCAAAATAATTATGCAGACTGTAACCAGTGTGTCCAAGTATCAGATTCTTTTAAGTGTGTATAATAATATTAGAAGTTGTGTGCCATTCATTATCAAAATGATTTATAGATTGAAACGTGTACGACAATCTTTTTTTGTTATTATGGTGATATAAATAAAACACTTTGAAATGATAAAGTTATGTCTCTATGTATTTATTTAAAACCGATAACGATATACAATTAAAAAGTTATCCAATCACTCAATGGCATTTCAGGAGATACAAAGGGACTTTGTTTACTAATCGATGCCCTTTGGTAACAAGAGATGTAGATGGTGGTCCAGTAATAAGAGGAGAAGATTCTCCAAAAGTCTTTCTCTTAATCTCGTCAATATTGCTTTTGACCTGTTGATTTGGTGCAACTGATAAAGGTATATTCAATATAGCCAACGATTGCAGATATTCATCCCAACCTATGTCAGGCATGTTGTGAGAAGCAGTTACTCCTCTTATCAAATCATACACATGAGACCCTTTAATAACATTACCGTTAAACACAAACTCCCCACGTACAGTCCCTGCAGATATGTTTTTTGAGGAGGACATTTTATCCAAAATATGTTGAGCTTTATTCCTGCTGTTTTTTGGCATATTTTTTAAAACTTCTATTTTTCAAAAACAAAATCTCTTCCTTCTTGATTCTGCTACTCTGAAGAGTGAAAATCCTCAGCGACCGGCATTGACAAAGTTAGTGTGTTCTGGTCTTTTTCTCCTTGTTTTACCATGGTGAGAAATCTCTGCAATTTTGCTTTTTCATGAAGATCTTCAGTCTTTTGATCCAGAATGTCTTTAATAGTACGATCCAGGTTATTTTCAACAGTTTCTCGAATAGACTCGTGTGCTGGAGGTCTTCTTAAAAGATCAAGCTGTTGTTTAGGTACCAGAAACATTTTTTGTGCATACTCCATAGTCATCTAAGTTTGTCTTAAACCAATAAGACTCGTTATAAAAGGCACAGCGATACTCAGGAGGGGGAGAAGAAAACCGCCAGACTGTTTAAGCAACGTCTTCTTTTTCTTTGAAGCGCAAACCTTTTTATTGGCGAGTAGTCTAATCCCTGCCTTCTTCTTTTTTAATTTTTGATACTGTGTCTTATTTAAAGGAATTTTACCTTTTAAAACATTGTATGCTATTTCGTATAACACTACCAAAAGGTCTGGTGATGCAGATTTAATAATATTCACTCTCTGAGATGGAGATGCTCCGTGCATAGTTTGCAGTAAAGACAGGTTTATTTTAATGCGATCAGACATGTTTTTTTACTTTCTCTTTGGCACATACACAACAGGCAGGTCTGAAAGCAAGCCAGTTCTGAGTCTGAAATCATCAGGTGTCTTAGCTTTAAAATCAATCATCAAGTAACCATAAGGAACACTCGTGGCATCCTCGAAACAATCCATAAAAAAATTAACTTCCCAGGAAACATTTGTCTAGCCATTAGCATGACTTGGTATTTATCTCTGGGATTTTAGATAATTGGTATTCAAATTAATAGTATGGCTAACTTTGCCTTGAAAAAACAAATTCTGAACTAGGTATAAACAACTTAAATTTTTATGATGCACATATTTTGTAAACACATTTTGGACCTCAACGTTATTGCTAGCATCACTCATTAAATCATCAATAATCAACAAATTGTTTTTATCTAAAGGCAACAATGTATCATCACATAAAGAAGATGGCAATCCTTCAACGAAATTCACATTTCTAATTTATAATAAGTGGTCATACAAAGGTTGCCAACACGAAAAAAGTATATACAACATTTTCAATCTGTTTTAAAATGAGCTTATTGGCATTTTCAATCAACATTTTCACAAAATATGTTTTACCGCTGTTTGAAGGACCTGACACAATTAGACTAAAAGAATGTTGTAGTCTAAAATCAAAACCATCAGTCTCCGTAACAGCCATGGTAAGTTCTCTGATCAGGAAAAACTCTGCGTTTCCTTACACAACCTGAAGTCTTGCGGCTAATGTTTTGTTTTTTAGTTCGAAAGCCTTTTTATTTCTCAGATACTTAAATTGTCTCCTATTGTTAGGATAGTAGATAGGGTGACATCTATCTCATCTTAAATCCCATAATGTCCGACGATCTGTGATGCAGTATAAAACCGGAAAATGGTATGGATGTGAAGCGCTGTTTGTCATGGAAAATAACACTATTTCAATGTCGTTTACAACAAGTCACAAGCTATTTCTTTTAACTCATCGCCATCGTTGTGAGTGGACTGTTTTGCTCAACCTAAATACATGTTTAAACACAGGTGGAATGTATTTGGTTTACTCTCTTTCCCGTCTTGCGTGTGTGTCCCCCTTCGGCCAGTGATGTTGCTACTCAGGAGGAATGCGAACGATAAATAAACACTCGCGCACTCATTTGCAAACATCATGTGAGAGACATCTGTTTTGTGTTCTCACGCATAAATCCATCCCTTTCACTAACTATAGGCTACCGTTTGCTCCTCGTAAATATAAAAAACAGATCTACCCCGTGTCTGATATTACGTTGATCAGACGGATGTTAGGTTTTCTACATTCAAGATTCGCTCTTTCAGCGCAGGTCAACAGGCGCCTGCTTTAAACAGCTTGATGGGCGCATTACTCTCTCCCTCCATGAGAAACTTTGCAGAAATCATACACAACACATTAAGGATGGATCACTAGAAAACTTGTCTATATGATGTGGGAGACTTATCCTATTCTTGCACCCATCATTACCTGATTATTTTAAAACGGCTTGCATGAACCCACTTTTAAAGAAACCTGGTTTAGATCCCTCCCTCCCACAAAATTTTAGACCAATTTCAAAACTGCCTTTTATTGCAAAGATTCTAGAAAGAATTGTGTCCAAACAGCTGCTCACTGTACTGGAAAATCACAAAACATTTGAAAAGTTTCAAACTGGTTTCAGGAAGTACCACAGCACTGAGACTGCCCTGCTTAAAGTCACCAATGACCTTTTAATGTCTGCTGATGAAGGCATGTGCTCAGTCCTGGTACTCCTGGACCTTAGCGCTGCTTTTGACACCATTGATCACAACATCATGTTAGACAGACTGAGGCACTGGGTGGGGATCTCTGGTACGGCCCTAGAATGGTTTTCATCCTACATGTCAAATAGGAAGTTTTGAGTGTCTGTAAACAACTATGTCTCTTCGTTATGTCCAGTTAAATACGGTGTGCCTCAGGGGTCGGTCTTAGGACCCATTTTGTTTTCCTTGTATCTGCTTCCCCTTGGACATATTATCCATAAACATGGCATTTCTTTTCATATTTATGCTGATGACACACAAATGTACTTGCCTGTCAGATCCACCTTTGTGAAGTTAAAAAATGGATGTCAAATAATTTCCTCCTACTGAACTGAACAGAAATCCTGGTCATTGGGTCCCAGGAGATGGCAAAACAAATACTGCCATCTGCTGGTTCCCTAGTAAATCACATTAAGCCTGTGGCAAAGAACCTTGGTGTTTGGTTTGATAGTAATTTAAATTTCAAGCAGCACACCACAAAGCTTGTTCAATCATGTTTTTATCAACTTAGAAATATAGCAAAAATTCAATCTATGTTAACTTTTAAGGACACCGAGACCATTTTACACGCCTTCATCTCATCACGCCTGGATTATTGCAACAGCCTTTTCACCTGTTTAACCCAAAAATCTATTGATCGACTCCAGACTGTCCAGAACTCAGCTGCCAGGCTTTTAACCAGAACGAAGA
>NC_060159.1:20647354-20663464 GCF_021292245.1 Micropterus dolomieu
GCGCTCAGTGCTTAGTGTCCCTCTAATTGGGTAGTAACTTGATAATAATGAGGTAATATAGGTTGATGCTTTGACAATATTGTAAGCTACCATCAGCGAAATATGTTTAAAATCACATGAAAATTTTTGGAAGTCAAAATTGATAATATCCATATTATTATGTTGAAATTAATCCTCCGTTATGGTCTAAAGATTCCCTTTTGTTTCACGATAATACTGTACAAATCTTCAGCTCACTCACTCACACCTGGATAAAGCGGGCAGCATTGTGAGGATCATGACTGCTACTTTTTGAGGAAGATGTTGTAAAAGTTCATAGTATGCTGTCAGAGGTTTTTCCACAGAAATGAAGAGATATGAGATAAGACCTTCCCATGAGCTTTTCTCTGGAATAAATACTCGACTAGTTTCCAGTTTTTTAATGGTTGCTGATAAGGGTCAAGTCCAAATTCCAGTAACATGACTGCCAAATACAAGCTTGCTCTCTGTTCTTGTGTGATAAAGTGATAATTATTGTGCTTTACCGCAGTAATTGGGAATTGGTGTTAGTTCGTGCCACTGCATGCAGAGCCAATTACTATACTCAGTGTTGTTGTAATAAGTCCAGCATGTTACATCTCTCTCTCTCAGAGCCATTCTGAGGCCTGTACTACGAAGGGAATTTAACTCGAGGGTATGACAAACTCTGACTGCCAAATTTGTTGTTAAAGGGTAATTCAATGAATAAGATTTTGGTTAGTTTAGTCCATGTTCGCATAAAAGGGGCGTCTTAGGCTATGCAGGTATAGATTTATTCAAAAATGTGCATGCTCTGTATTTTCCCCAGAAGAATGCCCAACGATAATCTCAGAGTATGAGAAGCGTAAAAAAACGTAAACGGCCAAATCTTGGCAGTGCACTGAGCGCATTTGTAAGTAACTTTACGGTGTTCTTGATGTAATTCTCTATTTTATCTTATTGACTTATATTTTATTTGTAACATGATTGAGATGGAAAGGTACAACTGCGTATTAGGGTCATTGTAGGTTTAAAAAAAAAAGGGAAGAGGTGTAGTTATCTAAGGTAAAATTAAGTGGTACATTTATGGGAATGATTTGAGAGAAATAGCCCTTTTGTGAACATAGAAAGTCTTAATATTGTATTAGATCTTTGAGTTCAGCTCATTATGAATGGGGGCAAAAAAATTATAATTTTGTTAACTATTTTTTATGTACACTAGTATAATATTGGTACAAAAAAGATTTTAACTAATAGTACATTTTCCCCATATTCCTGACTAAAGGGGAATAGTGATAAAATATAATACAATATATAGTAATGTGTAATGGGGGAAGAAAAAAACGCTGCGTGTGATGGACATGCTGATCACCCAGCAGGTGTTTAAATAACATGAACATGAAGTAACAGCTAGTAAGAATCAGTGCTAACATTAGCAAGCTGGGCTAACTGAGTGCGTCTTTCTAGGAGGGATAAAGGCTTCAGTCCTCTGAGACTTGATAATGAATTAAAAGCTGAAGGAATCACATCCTTAAATTTCGGGTTTGTTATTGTGAAAAAAGTAAATTGCTCTTGATGCTTAGGTGATTTTTAGAAATTATATTTAATATTACCACTCTATGATCCTGTGGTTAGTTCATACTAGAATGTATAGAAAAAGACTATAGTACCATTTCTTTTGTAGAAAAGGAAAACACTTCCAAGCTAGATGCTGATGATTTTCATACCAGCACCAGAATAAAGAGAAACCAGAGTGAGAGTAGGTCCTGCGAGGTTGAGCCTTGCTTCCTGCACCATAGACATAAGGGGACACATTCATCATACAGACAGATGCAGATATGCAGATAGTTACACTTCATAGCTAACAAAATGCTGTTACTAGTGATTCTCTATTAAGAATAGTAAAGTCAAGATCAATGGAAGTTTAAAGCCATTGTGAAGCTGTGAAGCATAAATCAGTTTGAGAAGAAGGCTGAGCATAGAATCAACATGAACTGATAAACAGAAAATTACAAATACAGTCACTTTGTTGCACCGTCAATTCCGTCAAGTCCGTCTGGGTTTGAATACAGTTTTGAATATGTGAAGTACATTCAAAATAAAATGGGTTGCTGCTCTTTAAACTTTACATGTAAGCACATATTCTTATTGACATACAGATAATCTAACAAGTCTTTTGTCGGTGCTCTTATTCGAATGGACGAAGGTACACATAATTGTATCGTTGTCCAACCGAGAAACACGGGTAAACAGGCTCAGTGAACTGAATGTTCTTGAAGGTGTAGAGGTGACTCAGTTTGTCAGAGACTCTGTAGTAGGACAGAGTGCCAGCAGGCCAGTCCAGAAACACTCCAACTCTTTTGCAGTCAGAGGGAAAAGCATCGCTCCACACCCTGCCATTATGATATGCGTGAAGTGTGGATTTCAGAAAGCCATACTGGCCAAAACACCACGACATGGTATTACTTCCAAGCTCGCTCTGTGAACTGTCTCCTTTTCTTTCAATTCCCTTGTATGCAACACCTGTGTAAACAGATTCATAGAAAGAATTCCTCCATTCTACCTCCCAGTAATGGCGCCCCTTTAACCTCTCTCTGCACATCACCTGAGGACGTGCACCAAACCTCTCTGGGTGATCAGGATATCTCTGCCACGCTCCACATGTTGCCTTTTTGTTCTCGTCAGACAGAGTGAGGTAGTTGTTCACAGTGTTTGGGTCCAGGGTGAGATCACAGGCATCTGATGGAGAGAGCAAAACAATGTGTGTTATTAGTAGTAGTGTGACGCGATCTTGCGATTTTATAACATGCCGATATTTCTTCATAGGGCAAAAGCTGTCTCTGAAGTGCTGTCACCCACGCATTAATTTTCTCACACAGTGAAAAACAAATGCACAACTGATAACGTCAACTCGCTGTATGAATCATCTCCACCCAGCTGTGATGGTAACGAAGTGGACTCCCTCTCACTCTGCAGACAGTTTCTGAGTGGTAGATTTTAATAATAAATAATAATAACAATAAATAATGACATTAGTCTCATAATATTATGAGACTTTTTCAAAATGTCAGAGAACACAGATATGTGGGAGTTTGTGAATGTTTTTTTTAACATGAGCAGAGCACTTTCTGAAACACTGAGCTATTTATTTAGTTATTAGTTTACAACTGAATTAAAATGAATTAAGTTATAATTGAGGTAAACAGATGCCAAAATGACATTTAAAGATGTTACTTGCCAAAACAAAAGGGGAGGGAACTAAACTATACACTAAATCAGGAGTAAATCATGCCTGCATGTGTGCTGACTCAGCAGGGATGATCTATAACAAAATTTTATCTACAGGAGAATACATACTTGAGACTTACTGCATTATATTCCATTATATTTTTATACTTTGAATTGTCATCTGCCCCTGAATATTGTGTTTTCCTTTATATAAATAATTTCCACCATAAAGTGGTGCCAGAAAATTCACCTGATTGCAGTTAAATGCTCCAAATGTTCATATAACTTGGCATTAAAGATTTCTTAAAAATACTATTAAAATGTTGTCCCATTCTCGTGAACCCAATATTGTGTCTCATCTCGTCTCGTGACCTAAGTGTATCGTCACACCTTAGTCATTCTGATAATCAAGCAGGTTTCTGGGGATTAGGAGGCATGAGAGGAATTTGTAAACAGCATTGTTGTCAAATAATAGCATGGAAAAGTACTTACACCAGATCAGATCTCTTCTGTCTGTGATTTTCTCCACAGGAGGGAGGTCAGGCTTTGAGAACTCCTCAGAGACCAGAATGCCCTCCTTGTAATGGTAGATGGTTGCTCCTGTGTATTTCTTATTTGCTATGGCTGCTATAAGGAAACGGTATCGGCTGTTGTTCTTCAGTGCTTTGGCAAGATAAGAGAAAGATTTGGCTTTTTCTCTCATTTTGGTTACAACTTCTTCTGAGTAGTACCACGGACTTTCATAGGTACTTCCTAATTTATGTGAGTCCAAGTAGTCGGCCATCACATCAAGGTAGGTGTCCCCCCTTTCCATGGAGGTGAAAAGAAAGCACAGAGCATCCTCCACACCGAGAACTTCTCTGTCCAGCTCTGACTTATTGTGGACAATCTGTGTTCCCTCCATCTTTTCTACACAGGACCTGATGATGTTGATTTCTCTCTCTTTGTCTTCCATCCACTTGCTTAGTTTCTCATGACTGAATGGTGACTTGTCTCTGTCTTCAAGGACTTTTTCTGTTGAGCTCTCATCTTCTTTACCTGCTCTGATCGAGGTAAGTTTCTTCTCCATGGTCTGTTGGAGTTTAGTTGCATAATCATTACACAGTTTTTGGAAAGTGCTTAACTCTTCTTGAATCTGTGGTAAATTCTCCACCACTCTGTCGTCCAGAGAATCGTTGCATCTCATTCCCACTTGACTTAAATCTTCCAGAGCATACTCTATCTTGCTCACTAGTCCAACACTGATCTCTCTCACCAGCTCAGCAGCTTCTGAATAAAACTTCTTCAGTGGCATCAGCCAGACCTTCAGTGGAACACTGTTCTCTCCCTTTTCTCCCAGCAGCTTTGGAAGTTGTATGTAGGTCTTCACTGCGTCTTCAAATGTTGCTGGGTTGCTTTCAAGAATGAAGTCTCCGTAGAATTTGCAGGAGAATTTCTCAATCAGGTCTTGTTTTTCTTTACTCAGCTTGAGTTCAACTTTCCCCTCAACATTACATTTGGGGATCTTCTGTATCACAGCTTCCATGCTGCCCTGAAAGTCCTGAACGCTGCTGGCGTCTAACTTCTCACTGTCAAACACAAAGAAAGCGTTTGCTCCATAAAGGATGCCTGTGACTACATGAGTTGCAGAGCTCTTTTGAATAACATCTATTTGTTGTGTGTCCATAGTTGTAAGGTGAGTCATTGACAACTTTCTGAAGTGTGTGGTAGCTTTGTACTGACACGTCACTCTGCTCTGATTCTTGAATTTCTTCGTATCATTCAAATACTTGGCAGATCCTCCAACTTCAATCAGTCCACACATATAACTGACCTTCAGAGAAGCATCAACACCCAGCAGAGAGGACTTGGATTCAATGGAGTCAGATGCAGACGTGTCAAATGCACTGCTGTGCTGAGAGCTTTCAACTGTGTTCTTTTTTAGAGTTTTATCATCCCACAAAGTCAAACCTACAGAAATTGGAAAACATCAGTCATCTGATAAAGCAGGAAAATGAGTTTGTTAATATAAAGTCACACAGAGCTGTTGCATGTTGCAGCTTCTAAAATATTTGTTGCTGTATTCATTCTCTGACATGAACCTAATTAATAAAGGACTTATAGAATTGAGGGTGTAAGGTACAACATGAGTGCAATAATATTACTAAAACTTCCTGTAATTGCCTTGATACTTCAGATCAAACATGGAGGATTTAAAATCTTCTTACAATATTCAAACTTTGTAAGTAGTAAATAAAGGCCAGCAAAGTGTGTGCATGTGAACGTGCATGCACATTATGCGCGTAACAGTCGTGCACGTGAACACATTTTTGATTAATTAAAAAAAGTATTAATCAAAATAATTTAAAATTATATAAAAAATTAATAATAAAATAAAATTTAATTACTAATAAAAATAATAATAATAATTAAAAAAAAAAAAATTGGGGTCATAGCAAGGTTGAACAATAAAGACATGGGGGTGTGTATTAGGGTGTGTCCGGCCTCATCCTCTATTAGGTGAGGGTCGCACACCAAAAGGGGAAGACGGGTGTGAAAAGGGGGGTTTGTGTATACGGGATGTCCAGTGTTATCCTCTAAAAGCGGATGTTTGGGAGTGGCTTTAGCAATCGGTTGTATATATAGCGGGCTAGTTTTTAGACTTACATCTGACCGAGAGCGTGGAACAGTGTGACTGAACGATTTTTTGGGGTAAATCTGTATCGGAAAGAGCTATTTTCGTGCTGAACAACAGCGCCATCTTTGCAGCATCACAATCATGGACGTCGCAGGTAATCAATTAGGAGTAATGACTCCAAAACAACGTATAATTATAGATCCTGTTGCAATGAGTATGGCTCCCAGAAAGAAGACTCCCCCAACATCATTGGCTGATTTTCTGGACCGAAAGGCTTGGGCGCCTCAGTTTGAATGGGGAAGATTTTAGAATGTCGGGATTCTTGTTTGAGCACGGAACAGTTCATCTTTATACATATATTTTATAGAGAGCTTGATGAAATTTTTCTTTGTGAAAGCACACCACACATTAGTTTTTCAGCCAAAGACTGGAATTACTACAGAAACAAAGTCTGTAAAGATATGAGTGCTTCAAAAGGAGGCTATACCGCACAATGGTGCGGGTCTGTGCCTGGAGAGATCTACCGTGTAGAGACAGACCTTGAAGTCTACGACCCAGAATCCTACATCTTTTTTAGATTGTGCAAGGACAATTCTATCATTCAAAAGGCAAGGATGGGAACCCCAGAGCAACAAAGGTTACCCCTACTCTAAAGAGTGGGAGACGTGGTTCAGCAACGGCTGGTCCAGTGGGGAGAATGGGATAGAACCCTTGAAATCTTCTCACACATTGGTATATTATTCAGATGGTATAAACCTTATGTCAGCTATGTAGGAATCAAAAGAAAACTTTTTGGTCCTGAGGACAAGCAAGATGAACAACAAACAACACCGCAGACAACCTCAAAGACCTCCACGACGGGGCTGACGGTGACATTGTTCTAATTAAAATGTTTTGTGCAGGTACAAGGACATGTGCAGCGGGTGAGGATCTATCGAGCAGCCCTAAATATTTATATATTACTCCGGGACGATGATAACTCATTGGTGTATGACTATGGCAAAGAACTGGGGAAAAGAAATTTAAGATCTTGAGCCAGCTGCTCTGCATCCTCCACAGCAACTCTGTGTTGTTGGTGCCAACGTGTGAATGCAGTATTCGAGACATTGCAGCAGCTGCTCTACAGATTTGGCTGAGGAACCCTTTTCTCATTGCTTCGCTTAAACGGGTAGTTGGAGTGGAGGACAGTGTGAGCACAGTAGTTAAGGAATCTCTGGACATCTGCAAATGACAGCGGATAAATATGCAGATGTGAAATCTACTCTACTCGATATAGCAAATGTTTCTCCTGTGAACGATAACGATTTTCATACGTGTCGTGTTTTGTTTTTGTACTTTTAGCATTGATTTGTGTGTTTGAATGCTAACCAGAAAACAACATGCCGATGTTGCTGATGTGATGTACTGCTTAACTGAATCTTTGGTTTGTAAAAACATAGGTGGTTGTACTGATTTTCTGAAAAGTGTATACTTGTAATCATTGCTGACGGATATGTTGCGTATGTTGTTGGAAATACAATACTTGAACACAGACGTTTACCTAATAGGGTAATACCCATAGGCCTAGAGGATCGGACCCTTTAAGATGGAGAGCTGTTCCAGTACCTCTTGAACAGGGCTAACTCGAGATCTAACACAGGTCATTCAGCTACCTTAGCAGATTACAAACACACGTAAAAATGGATACAGAGGATTTTTTGTCACCCTGCCCAGCAACTCGTCTGCATTATTTTACCCGAGCAATACAATAGCAAACTTAAGAACAAAACTATCCGAGCCTTTACACTTTAAATCAGCATACGAGGTTGGTTTGATAGAAATACAATATCCAAAAACATGGAAATCGTTTTCATCAGAAGACTCAAAATTTGTAGTGGTAGTAGAGGTAGTTCTATCAGCGACACAGGGATTCTATACAACAATGTCACAGATAATAGCTGAACTAAACAGTTGTTTATCTGAAAACCACATGGGTCACATTGAGCTTGATTACAACATTACCAACAGAGTTTGCATTTTGCCAACGAGAGACGTAGAATTAACGTTTCTAGGAAAACTTGCACAAAGGTTGGGATTTATCCCCGGAGCGGCTTTTAAAATTCACGAGGGAATTGCAATGTTTAGATCTCAACCACGAACTAACACAGTGTTGACACAGATGCCGTATTTGGCGCCACATCCTGCCGATGTTAACGTAGGGATGTATAATATATTTGTTTATACCGATATTGTTGATCACCACAATCACCTTGCAACGATAGGGGATAGTTATGTCCCTCTTTTAAGAATAGTACATACAGTATATCGGGGCCAAACAACCATATGATCACAAATACTTATGACAGACCACACTACCTGAGGCTCTGCAAAACACACATTGACAGTATCGAGATTTCTCTCAAGTCAGATCAGAATCAACATATCCCTTTTACGTACATCAAAGTGATAATAAAGCTACACTTTAGACCCGTAAAATATCAGTATTAGACAAGGAGCAAACATGTACCATCCATATGCTCACAATGCGGACAAGTACGTAGCATATTATACAGCCCAAGCGGGTGGTGATTTACCAGGATACAGCGGGCTCGGTGCTCAGTATGGTGCAGGGTTAGGGGGTATCTTTAGGGGTTTAGATTAGCATTCCCCTTATTCAAGAAATTATTTACATTTGTTGCCCCTCATTTAAAGACAGCCGCTGAAAACATAGCTATGAATTTTATTACTAATGTCACAAACAGACGTCAAGAGGGGTCGGATATAGAGGCCGTGGCCCCCCGACCAATAAAACGACCTCCTGGGAAAAGAGGGAGTTCCCCACCAAAGAGGCGTAGCCGAACAACAAATAAGAAGACCCATACTAAGACTAGAAAAAATAAACAAGCAAGGAGAAGCAAGTCGACAAAACGTCAGAAGACAAGAGACATTTTCTAACAAGAATGTCGTTGGAACCTAGCCTGTCACAAGAGTGCGTCAAGTCGGAGCTAGACCTGTTTATGGTGCCGTTAACACAAACAAGTATTGAGAAATGCATCTACGTTGAATTCCCTCCTCTAGCAGCGGTATCAGACTCTGCACCCCATGAATTTTTCATTCCAGCTAGTACAGAGGACTACCTGGATCTAAACAATACATTTCTGTACACGCGCGTAAAAATCACCAAAGCTAATGGCGGAAACCTGGATCAAGCAGACGAAGTGGGCTTTATCAACTACCCTGGATGTACAATATTTTCACAGGTCGACATATCGTTGGGGGACCGACTCATAACGCAATCATCAAACACATATCCTTACAGGGGTATAATAGAGTGCCTTTTGAACTACGGAAAGGACGCTCTTAAGACACAGTTTGGATCCGGACTATTTTGCATGGATACAACAGGTCATACGGATGACGCGACGGCTGGAGGACGCAATGAGGGACTAGTTAAAAGAATGGAGTCCACACAAGGCGGCCGCGTAGTGGAGCAAATTCCCCTTTACATTCTGACTTGTTTTTTCAAGACATTAGTCAGCAAGCCTGTTTGTAAAGAAAGTCACCGTATCTCCGGCTGTTAAGCTAGCACACGCTAAGGCATTAATGCATGGCAACGTTAAAAATCCCATAGAGAGTCTGTCTTAAAAATTTTAGCGTCCCAACGGGCACTCAATCATCAATCAAGAAAATGAATTCTTGGGACAAATACCTAAATTTATTGTAGTAGGATTTGTAGATCATGAGGCATTTACAGGTAGTTATGCGCGTAATCCATTTACATTTAACCATTATGATATAGAGTTTTTATGTTTATACGTTGACGGCCAACAATATCCTTCAAAACCCTTTCAACCCAACTTTACCAGAGGGATAGCCATCAGGGAGTATCATCAATTGTACTCGGCAACTGGAAAGTATCTTAAAAACAATGCTATTGTTGCGGTGACAGCCCGGTTGTTGGTGAGTGTCCTGTTTCTCCTTTCCTCCCTCGCATTCTGGTTTCACAGCTATGGCCATAACCTGTGACGAGTTTTGTAATGGATATAGTGTGTTCTGTTTTAACCTGAGCCCTGATGAAGGATGCGGAGACCATATGTCGCTCATTAAAAACGGTAGCGTTAGATTAGAGGCTCGTTTTAGAAATCCGCACAATAAATGCGGTTATTTACGCCACATATGATTCTATAATTGAGATATCATCAAGAAGACAGGTTCTCATTGACTTATTCTAACTTTAATAAACGATATTATGAATACGATAGAACTGTCAAAAGTACTTGATAAGGTAGTAAAGCCAAGCGTCTTTCTTGGAGTACTTGCTAGTGACCAGCTTCTTAAATCAGTTATTAAAAAGAGACCCGCCATGTTGGTGGTAAGCACAGACCCCTCCCACCAAGGAGGACAACACTGGGTCGCTATCTATATTGACAAGCAGGGTGTTGGATCATTCTTTGACAGTTTTGGGAACTCTCCGGTATAATCACATTTTCCTGAATCCTTTTCTGTCTTTCTCAACAGTAATTGTAAGTCCACGCAACATTCTGTTAGACAAGTGCATGATGTGGGTTCTATAGTGTGCGGTCAGCATTGTGTGTTTTTTCACACATGATAGAGGGTTATCATATGACAATGTAATGACTAAATATAGTAATAAACGAGTTGCAATGATTTTATGGTGTGCAAATTTGTGAAAAAAATATGACCCTCAGTTGTATGTGGTCAAAATAATTATGCAGACTGTAACCAGTGTGTCCAAGTATCAGATTCTTTTAAATGTGTATAATAATATTAGAAGTTGTGTGCCATTCATTATCAAAATGATTTATAGATTGAAACGTGTACAACAATGTTTTTTGTTATTATGGTGATATAAATAAAAACACTTATTGAAAAAAAAAAAAGTTATGTCTACGTATTTATTTTAAACCGATAACGATATATAATAAAAAAGTTATCCAATCACTCAATTGCATTTTAGGAGATACAAAGGGACTTGTTTCATTGTTTGCTAATCGATGTCCTGTGGTAACAAGAGGTGTAGATGGCGGTCCAGTAATAAGAGGAGAAGATTCAAAAGTCTTTGTCTTCTCTGCAATTTTTCTTTTGACCTGTTGATTTAGTACAACTGATAAAGTTATATTCAATATAGCCAACGATTGCAGATATTCATCCCAACCTGTAGGTCTCTGGCTGTCAGACACGTTGTGAGAAGCAGTCACTCCTCTTACCGTTAAACACAAACTCCCCACGTTCAGTCCATGCAGATATGTTTTTTGAGGAGGACATTTTATCCAAAATATGCTGAGCTTTATTCCTGCTGTTTTTTGGCATGTTTTTTAAAACTTCTTCAAAAACAAAGTCTCTTTCTTCTTGATTCTTATGCTCTGAAGAGTGAAAATCCTCAGCATCAACCGGCATTGACAAAGTTAGTGTGTTCTGGTCTTTTTCTCGTTGTTTTACCATGGTGAGAAATCTCTGCAATGCGATGGAATATTTTTTTTGCTTTTTCATGAAGATGAAGTCTTTTGATCCAGAATGTCAACGATCCAGGTCATTTTCAACAGTTTCTCGAATAGACTCGTGTGCCGGAGATCTTCTTAAAAGATCAAGCTGTTGTTAAGGTACCAGAAAATTTTTTTGTGAATACTCCATAGTCATCTAAGCTTGTTTTGAACCAATAAGACTCGTTATAACACCGCCAGACTGTTTAAGCAGTGTCTTCTTTTTGAGATCAGGTGTCTTAGCTTTAAAATCAATCATAAAGTAAGGAACACTCGTGGCATCCTCAAAACAATCCATAAAAAAATGACTCTTCCCAGGAAACATTTGTCTAGCCATTAGCATGACTTGGTATTTATCTCTGGGATTTTTAAACAAAACAAGATAATTGTTATTCAAATTAATAGTACGGCTAACTTTGCCTTGAAAAAACAAATTCTGAACTAGGTATAAACAACTTAAATTTCTATGATGCACATATTTTGTAAACACATTTTGGACCTCAATGTTATTGCTAACATCACTCATTAAATCATCAATAATCAACAAATTGTTTTTATCAAAAGGCAACAATGTATCATCACATAAAGAAGATGGCAAGCCATTATATATATAAGCATGCCGGCACACCGACATATTAGCTCTTTGCTATGAAGCAAGGCACTCCAGGCGGGGCGAGGTGTGGCGGGCCGACGCGGTGTCTCGTTCCCCTTCTCGGTGAACAAGGGTTACATACGTAACCCAAGACCTTCCCCTTTGAGGAGCGATATTATGTCACAGAACCACACTCGGGTGGGCCAAAACGGGGCTACCAGCAGTAGACTGACACCGTCCTGACGGACCCTCCAGAACCCCCTGTAGCAGAGCGACTGGGGGAAAGGCATACAGGCGCAGCCTTGGCCACGTCTGCACCATGGCATCCAGCCCTACTCCTCGCTGGGGGAGAGAGGGAGAACCACATGGGACAGTGCGTAGTCTCTTGAGACGCAGACAAGTCCACGTCTATGGGGCCGAACCTTTCGCATAATAACTCCACTACCTGGGGGTGGAGTCTCCATTCCCCGGGCCTCAGCCCCTGTCTTGACAGCAGGTCTGCTCCCTGATTCTGGGTCCCAGGGACTTATGTCGCTCTGAGGGACAGCAGTCTCTGCCGGGACCACAGGAAGGTCTGATGTGCCAGCTGGCATAACGCGAGCGCAGACCCCCCTGGTGATTCAAATAGGCCACCACCGCCGTGTTGTCGGTCCTGACAAGAACGTGGCAACCGTGGAGAGCGGGCAGAAAACTCCTCAGAGTTCTGAAAACCGCCAACATTTCCAGGCAATTTATGTGCCAAGAGAAATGATGCTCCTGCCAGGAGCCTCTCGCAAAGCGTCCGTCCATGACCGTGCCCCACCCTGTGAGTGAGGCGTCTGTCGAAATAATTGTCCGGCGACATGGCGCTCCCAACACGGGACCCTGGGACAGGAACCAAGGCTTCCTCCATAGTGACAGGGAACGAAGGCACCTGCTCGTAAGCCGTATCAGACGGAATGGATTTCCCCTGGGGGAGAATTCCTTGGATTTTAACCACCACTGCAGGGCTCACATGTGCAGCAGGCCAGACGGGATTACGCTGGACGCTGCCTCAACCTCTGAAAGTGTTTCACAGTGATGGTACGGCCTAGCTTCACTCTGGTCACCGAGGATAAAATGGACCCGATGCGTGCAGGCGACATGTGGACCCGCATCGCCGTCTAGTCCCACACCACCCCTAGGAACGTAATCCGTTGGGCGGGGGTCAGCACGCTCTTCTTCGCGTTGAGCCGCAGCCCCAAACGCTGAAGGTGGGCGAGGACAACATCTCGATGCCGAACCGCTAACTCCCGAGACTGAGCCAAGATGAGCCAGTCATCGATGTAGTTTAATATGCGGATGCCCTGGAGCCTCAGAGCCAGAGCGCCAGAGCTGCATCCATGCATTTGGTGAACGTGCGAGGAGAGAGTGCTAGGCCGAAAGGAAGAACCCGATACTGGTACGCCGCGCCCTCGAAGGCGAACCTCAGGAACTTCCTGCTAGAGGGACGGATGGAGATGTGGAAATATGCGTCTCGCAGATCTATCGTGACAAACCAATCCTCGGATTGGATGTGACTGATGATGGCGGGGATGGTGAGCATCCTGAACCTGAATCTCCTCAGAGATTGGTTCAGGGACCGCAGATCTAAAATCGGAAGCAAACCTCCGTCCTTCTTGGGAACTGTGAAGTACCGGCTGTAGAACCCGGACTCCCTGACTGGCGGGGAAATGAGTTCTATGGCCCCTTTCTCCAGCAGAGAGCGAACTTCTTGTCCCAACACCTTGTTCTGCCCCGCGTGCACCACAGTCCAGACCACCCCGTTGAACTACTGCGGGGGGGGGGTGTCCCTCTGGGCTGGTGGCCGGTGTTATGCGTAGGGCTCGTCTCTCTTCAGCCGTCACCGTCCTGGTACCAGACCGGCGGGGGAGATATTGCTGAAACGCCTCTCACTGCGTTTCAGCGTGCTGAAACCTGCTGAT
This sequence comes from Micropterus dolomieu, assembly GCF_021292245.1. NCBI lineage: Eukaryota > Metazoa > Chordata > Actinopteri > Centrarchiformes > Centrarchidae > Micropterus > Micropterus dolomieu. The sequence continues at coordinate 20,661,212 of NC_060159.1, forward strand.
GACAGCATCCACTGCCTCGCCGACATCTGAAGGAACGAAGCGAGGGTGGGAGAAAGATAGCTCGTGAGCGCTTCCTCCACCCAAGGCATCGTTCCGTAGCCGTGCTGCTTAGTTTCTGTCACGCTGCTGTAGTCCAGCAGAGGGGACACAGTCAGCCGTGCAGAACAGCTTTTTTTTTTTTTCTTGGTCTGTGCAAATCAGGAAAGAACGCAGGGTGGCGCTCGGGCTGCAGAAAAGCTGATAGAGGTTACTGCCGGCCCGCAGCTCCTGCCCCGCCTCTCGTAGCTGGATGCAGTCTGATGACGTCGGCCCGGCTCCCGGAAGTCATCCTCCATGATGCTAAGCACGTCTAGCTCCTCAGAATCAGACTGTGCAAGCCTCTCCAAACTCATACCTCGGGCAGAAGAAGCCGAGAAACGGACTCCCGAACGTGGAAGAGAGGAGGCGGAGTCAGCAGATGAGGAATGGGAAAAAGCCTTGGCAGTCCCGATTCCCTCGGAGATGTCGCGCTGGGCGCCCCATGACCGAAGCCGCCACGCCGCCTCAGCGACCACCGGGCGCGAGCCACGGGGAGAGCACATCTGGTCGTCTTCGGAAAAGAGAGTCGCACGGGACCTCAGCACCCTCAGGGGCAGGGCCTCGCAATGGCGGAAAGCAGCCCCCTCGAGAGCTGCCTGGGCATGCAGCATCCCCAGACAGGAAACACACAGGGCATAAAGGGAGGAGAGCCACGGAGCCTCTTTTCCTATGGTGCAAGAGTGCATGCATTTGAAATATTTGTTACTGAGAGTTTTAAACCAAGAACGATAAACACTCACGCACGTATTTGTAAACATCTTGTGAGAGACATCTGTTTTGTGTTCTCACGCTGAGTTAAATCAGGTTTTGTAGCTCCTCTGTCAGAGTTTGACTCCTTTTCTCCCCGCACTCAACACGTATTAATATTAATTCTACTAACCATTTATAGAAAAAAAACACGCATGCATTAGAAACATTTGTTACTGAGAGTTTAAATCAAGAACGAAAAATTACCACGCAGGCATTTGAAACTATTGTTACTGAGAGTTTAAATCAAGAACGAAAGATAACCACACATACATTTGAAACTATTGCTACTGAGAGTTTAAATCAAGAACGAAAGATAACCACACATACATTTGAATCTTTTGTTACTGAGAGTTTAAATCAAGAACGAAAGATAACCACACATGCATTTGAAACTTTTGGTACTCATTTTGTTACTGAGAAAGTGTAATTGTCCGCTATAAGACAGTTTAGCCACAGTTAAGAGAAAGCATACACAAATCCACACTGAATCTCAGTAGACCCTCGTTCCTCTACATCACAATCTCGCAACTAGATGTTACTACATGTAAGAGACAGAGGCTCACACACCTGCAATGTAGTACAGCCTATCAGCTTTAAAGGCCGTCCCTCAGACATCCGGTGATGCATTTCGACTACGGGAGCTTTGTTAAAATTTACTGAAAAAAACTCCTATTTGTACGATAAGATGTTTTGTAATTCTTAAATGTTTCTGATTATAATAAAATGTTTTTTGTAGGTAATTATCATTCCTATGACAGTTTACTACTGAAACTGTGAGTGAAGGGACTGTTGAATTTGATGGGGATGGTGACATGACGAAGCCTTGACAAGTTACTGCATACAACTCTTACGGCTGATTGTAAAGCTGGTCTGTTAAAGTGTAATTGTTATATTGCTAGCGAACATGTGCTGTTGACAAACTCTTGTAAATTCACATTGGATTAGAGATGTTATGTTGCTCAAAGTAGTTGGTGCAATAATAGCCCGCTATGGCGGGTGATTTTAAAAAAAAAAACAGTTAACAGCACTAGTCATGTCAAACTCTCTGAAACTTTGAGCAACTAATAATGCTTACGGTGTTTCGTTGAACTAGACATGTGATTGCACCGCTGTGGCCCCAAGGTGGGCGATGTTAAAAGATAAACCCCAGAAAACACTTCAACTCTCACACAAATAACAACTTACCACCAAGAAAGAAAGACTCTCTGCACTATCTGCTTTCAAGTCTATAAGGTGTAAGGATTATAATACGCTATACTTTAATTAATTTATTTGTATATAGATCACTATAATATCATGAATTTCATAGGGTTCTTAAAGTTTGTGATGTGCATACGTATTATAATACAGTTGTATATATGTAATTGTAATAACATGAATGCCATAGGGTTCTTAAGGGGCTGTTTTGTGCCCCCCCCCCCCCCC
>NC_060159.1:20663564-20682180 GCF_021292245.1 Micropterus dolomieu
CAAATACTGCCATCTGCTGGTTCCCTAGTAAATCACATTAAGCCTGTTGCAAAGAACCTTGGTGTTTGGTTTGATAGTAATTTAAATTTCAAGCAGCACACCACAAAGCTTGTTCAATCATGTTTTTATCAACTTAGAAATATAGCAAAAATTCAATCTATGTTAACTTTTAAGGACACCGAGACCATTTTACACGCCTTCATCTCATCACGCCTGGATTATTGCAACAGCCTTTTCACCTGTTTAACCCAAAAATCTATTGATCGACTCCAGACTGTCCAGAACTCAGCTGCCAGGCTTTTAACCAGAACGAAGAAATATGACCACATTACTCCTATTTTAGCTTCATTACACTGGCTCCCAGTATGTTTTAGAATTGACTTTAAAATTCTATTGATCACTTTTAAAGCTCTTCATGGCCTCTCGCCTTGTTATATTTCTGAACTTTTAGTCCCATACACACCAGCACGTACCTTGAGATCCTCGGGCAGAGGTCTGTTGTCTGTTCCAGAGTCTCGACTGAAAACTAAAGGGGACAGAGCGTTTTCAGTCAGGGCCCCAAGTCTCTGGAACAGCCTGCCCGAGGAAATCAGGTCAGCTGAGTCAGTGAACTCTTTTAAGTCCCTTCTTAAAACATACTTTTATAGGAGAGCCTTTCCCGATCTTATTTGACTTTATTTTATCCCTTTTATTTTATTCTATTTTACTAATTTTATATTTATCTTAAACGTGTATTTTAGTCTTTTCATTTCTTTATCTTGTATTGTTTTTGTATCATTGTTTTTTGGATATTATTGTCTTTACACTTGTTAAAGCACTTTGTAACTTGTTTTTGAAAAGTGCTCTACAAATAAAGATTATTATTATTATTATTATCAAAGCTATAAAGCGGATCAACCCCGTAATAATATGCATATCGATTGACATCACTTCTCCTCGAGAGCCTTATGTTTTGGTCTCCTCATGCATAATCAGTTTAAAACAAGAACGATAAATAATCACACACGCATTTGTAAACATCTTGTGAGAGCCATCTGTTTTGTGTTATATGACAGTTTAACCACTGAGTTAAATCTCATTGTGTAGCTCCTCTGTCAGAGTTTGCATCCTTTTCTTCCCACAGCCAGTGCGTATTAATATTAATTCCACTAACCATTTATAGACAGTTGTAAGCGTTTGAAGGGATCGGATGTTGCGCTTCCTCACATAGGCCACATTTCAAGTTGAATGTGATTTATAAAGGGAGCAAGCTTACAAGGGTGCATATGCACGGTTTTATAAGTCTGAATATTTTTTTATGGCGTAAGCCATTTTGTCTTTTCGACGTACACTTTTAGCGAGGTTTCTTTATATAATTGAGACCCCTGTTCTGCATCACCCACAGGTCTTTACAGCCCCCTGCTGCCATACAGGTGGAGTTTAAAACAAGAACGAAAAATAACACTAGTCTATTTCATTGTTGTTTACAACAAGTCACTGGCTATTTCTTTTAACTCATCGCCATCTGTTTGTGTAACCTAAATACATGTTTAAACACAGGAGGAAATGCATTTGGTTTACTCTCTTTTCAAATGGGGGAATCCAGGTGATCCTCCTGTAGGTTTATTGCATGTGTGGGACCCCCTTCTATCAGTGACGTCACTACTCAGGAGGAATGCGAATGAAAAATAACCAAGCATGCATTTGAAACATTTGTTTTTTACGTATCACATCTGAAGTATTTTGTTTACTAGCTAATAATCAAGATGTTGCCAGCAAAACACAAGAGTGAGTATGTTTCTCATGGCTTCCAGTGGAATTTGAGGACCTTAGCCTCTCAGCGTTAAAGGCCGTCTGTCAGACATCCCGTGAGTCATAGCGTGACGGGAGCTTTGTTAAAGATTACTGAAAAACCTTCTATTTGTATGAAATACATAATATGCTTTGTAATTTACATTTTCTTAAATGTTTCTGGTTAGAATATAATGTTTTTTGCCGGTAATTGTCATTCCTATGACAGTTTGCTATTGAAACCATGAGTGAAGGGACTGTTTTATTTGATGGGGCTGGTGACCGGACAATGCACTGACAAGTTACTGCTACAACTCTTATGGCTGATTATTCGTTACATTATTGGCGAGTACATGCTGTAGACAAGATCTCATAATCCCAATTTGAGGTTGTGATGTTGCGTCTGCTCAGATTTGTTGTTGCAGTGCTGTAGCCCCTATGGCGGGCATTGTTAAATGAAGAACCCTCAGAGAACAGCACTGGTCATGTCAAACTCTCCGAAACTTTTGAGCAACTAATAATTCTAACGGTGTTTTGTTGAACAAGATGTGTTTGCACTGCTGTGGCCCCAAGGTGGGCGATGTCAAAAGATACTTAGAATACTTAAACTCTCACACAAATAACAACTCATCCCCAAGAAAGCAAGATTCTTTGCACACATCTGCTTTTAAGTCTATAAGGAGCGTGCAAAGCTGCCCTTTATTTACTACTGCCAGTCATTTGTGTAGTGGTTGTTTAGTCTCCCCAATAAGTCTGTGCATTCCTCACTGCATTGGACCGCATACACTAGATTGCTTTTCTTGTGTTTGGGGTGTACCAGCATCTGTCTTAGTGTGTTCTTGGGTTTAAAAAACACAGGGATGTTGTGTTTGTTGAAAATCCTCCTGAGTTTCTCTGATACTCCAGACACGTATGGAATCACAATGTTGTTGTGTTTGTACTTCGATCCCCAACAAATGTAATTTAATTGAGTTTATTTAATCATAAAACACAAGCCTGCAGGCTGATTTTTAACTGCAGTCATTTTGCAAGATGTTTCAAAATGAATGAAATAACCGGTTAGGAAATACAAACACAAGCACAAGACAGGAAGCAGCCAAACACTGATGCAATATAAAGCAAAAAGGCACAAAAGAGCAAAACTGCTAATAACCACATTTTGCACACATGAGCCATACAGGGAAGCAATAAGACTTAAAGTATTCTGCATTTCGTTGCTTTGTACTAGTGACATGCACAATGACAATAAAGTTTAATCTAATTATGTTATCAACCATAATATTAATTTTTAATAAAATATCAAAAGAAATAGTTTGAAAGTTAGTTTATGATTCAGTGCATAACACAAAAAACACAGAGTCGTGAGCCACAACTTTAAAAATATTAATATCACATAATATATTGAATGCGAGTAAAAACACGCAGACATACCCAAAGCCCTGCTGTCTAATACATTTAAAGCAGGACTTTGTATGTGCAATCAAGGCCCATGTGTATATGTGTAGCTGACTGAATTTAAGTTGTTTTCCATCAGCTGTTTTCTTGCAGCAGCACACTGAAATGCTGATTCTCTTCCTCTGTTAGAGCCTGATTTCACACAGAGATGGATATTTATCCCATCCAAGTCCAGTGGGACCCAGTGAGACTGGACATGCTCCGGTCTGACTGGCTTCGGCTCTGGTTCAAAAATGTTGTTGGAAATAGTGCTGCTGAAAGGAATTCACCATCAATATTGAATTAGGATTTGTTGGGTTTGGCTAAAATACTTTGATATTCCTGTCAATGTTTGAGGCCTTTCAGAGTCAACGTTCCATATTCATATGGCTGTATGAAATAAGACTTCTCAAAATGACCCAGCTCTAAATTGTTTGTGCACAAAGCAGTCAGACTAAAGCAATAATTATCCTGATCAAGGACTTCAGATTTGTTGGACTTCTAACCCCATCTGCTGGATAAAACTGGGTAAAACACATCATTATATACTGCTGTGAGAAGGTTTTATGTGGACTGCCAGCTTTATGTGCCAATCAGGATATCTAACTACCTCTATGTCATTGAAAGGACTTCAGAAAAAAGGACAAACATGAATGCAGATAATGAAAATATAACTATTTGATACTATTGTAGTCTATTCGCTAGCTCAGACGCTGTATGATACTGATTTATGGCTTTCATGCACGAGCTTGATGAAAGATTTACTAGCGCTTTGCGTTGGAGAAAAATCTGGTTTAAGAAAATGTGTTATTCTGGGGCACAGAGAAAGTTTGGAATTTTGCAGCCTGCATGTTACAGGGTCTCACAGATGCCAGAAACACCTCCTGGATGCCAAATGGAGTTTATTTTAGGAAGGGAGTCCCACAAAATAAGCAAAACACAAGACTTCTGACAAACCTTTGGTTCAGTGGCAGGAACATCAACCAGAAATCTGTTTTCAGAGGACCTATAAATCCAGTTAAAATGTCATTTCCTTCTCTTTTTACACAACCATTTAAGGTGCACGTGTGTATGTGTTTATTATCATGTAATACAATCAGCATTACAATTAAAATACCAGCCTAAAATACCAGATGTTTCTGACCAAAGTAGCTAGAAAAAAACTATGCTGTTTTATATAACTAAGCTTTATTAAAACCTTCTGTACCCTGCAAAGCAATATACAGTTTTACCAACGGACAGCTCAGAAGGGTGTCCCAATTAAAAGCATTTACTGATGGTCTTACTTAAGCCTTTTGTATGGATGTATGCTGTATTCCAGTTTTAAGATCTCTCTCTAATGCCTCCTTCTTGAATTTTCTTTTTCTTACTTTCTCTTTCTTTTTCTGTTTTTCCCATCCTGGCCTACAGTCCTCGTCTCTTGTTGCTTTGGCCTCTTGTAATTTTAAGGGAGACTCTTTGTTAACCAGCATTCTCCATTCCCCACAGTGGCCCGGGCTGTGTGTTCCTCTTGTTATTTCCATCGAGTTTACTGTGTCTCATATAAAAACATGCACAATGGCTCTCGAAGTCTCCGTCCGAGTTGAGTGTTGTTGCTTCCAAGGTACAATGGGGGGTGGTGCAGCGCTGCAGAGTTAGTCTTGTTTCTGTTATTTTCCTTTTGTAGATGTATGCCAAAACAAAGTGTCCATGATATTCTCAGGAGTATTTGAAACAGATATTTTATGCATTTATATGAAAGGCTCAAAATGAAAAGGTTGTAGTTTCATTTGGTATGGGATTTTAACATTATTTTTCTTATGGCTTAAGTTGTTTATAGTAAAATGAGACAATTCACATTAAAATAAATGCAGTTTGTATTGTTTTCATCTTATTCATTCCTGCATCTTTTGGATCATTGTTTTGGTTATTTGCCAAAAAAAGCTATAATAAAACCTATTTACACTACCTCCCCAGCACCAAATAGCAGACAGACAAAGTAACCAAGTACCTGGTGAACAGCTTGGAGCATTTAGCAACCTAATGGGAATTGATGGAGACCAAATATTGAATAAATGCAACAGGAGGCCAGCAAGCATGCCTCAAAATGAATTATTGGTATGTGTACATGAGCTTGCCAACAGGTTCAATATAACATCCATCCATTGCCACCTGCTGATCCTGCATACAGGGTCACGGCATTGGGCGCAAGGCAGGGTACACCCTGGACAGGTCGCCAGTCCATCGCAGGGCCACACAGGACAATTCTAGGGTAACCAATCAACCTAGCTTGCATGCCTTTGGATGGCGGGAGGAAGCTGGAGCACCAGGAGAGAACCCACGCAGGAGAACATGCAAACTCCACACAGAACGGCCGGGGTAACCAGGGTTTGAACCCACGACCTTCTTGCTGTGAGGCAATAGTGCTAACCAACGCACCACCGTGCCGCCCTCAATGTAACATATTAGGTGATAATAATGTTGTGTTCACAGCTGCCTGAATTCATTAAGAAATCAATTTATGCAGGTGACAATATAAAAAAAACTTGTTACACTTGTTACTTTTTTGTGTGCCACTAGTTGATAAGCTGCAGGTGTTGACACCTATTCATAATTTACATTTTAGGACTTAACCTACATTCTTTTCCAGACTTATTTTGGAGATGTGTTTCCAATTATATTAGCTTGAGTAGAGTTCACCTGAGCCACAAACAAGTTCTTGCCAACACAGCCTTTTTACTATTCAGTAACGACAAACTAAGTGTAGATTTGGAACTGATGACTCATTAATTTCACAGCCAGCATGTCAGCGAGATGTAACATGTATGGTTTTGATCAATGGAACCTTGTTTTGAAAGTTGTGTGGTTTAGGAAAATAGTTCAAATAGTAGTTTTTCGGTGTCAAGATAGATCATGTTAAAATGTCTACTGGATGAAGGATGAGCAGCGCCATAAGTGTTTCCACTGATTGTTTATGTTCTTGTCTTTGGCTTAGCAGAGCTCACGTGAGGGGAACTTTTTTTTTCCAAGTGAAGGTGACCTCAGAGAAGAGCCGAAGGATTATTCTCCTCAGTGGTGGAAACAAACGAAGGGCTTCCCATGTGAAAGTGGTTCCCTTGCAGGCTGACAAGAACCCTTGTCCTAATTAGCGGGAATGATGGCTGGAAAAGCTGAGCTCAGGCAGGCAGGGTGAGATGGAGCAGAAGCGGCCATACTCTCGTGCAGCAACACTGACGCCATTGACCTGCCAGCTAGCCGGGTTCAGCTCCCTGCAGCTCTTGATCCAAAGCAGCAAGGCTCAGAGGCCGACACAGCACAGGGACTTTAGCCGAAAGGCCTGACAGGACCTGGAAAACCTTGCATGGGAACAATGTATGATTGTGATGAAGTTAACAATGAGAAAGTTAAAAAATCAGATGGGTTGAATGTAGGGTCAAGTGTACCACAGGGCTCTCCCACCAAACCCTCCAGCTGTCAGGCCTGGAGATGCAGTCTGGAGATGATGAAGGCAACACAAAGACTCATTTGTGCCACAGTGCCACACAGCATCTCACAGTGCCCTCCATATGCACCAGGCCCTCTGTGAGATTATGTTTCAGGAAAAAAAACTTGCAGTGCAGAAAATTCAATATGTATCTTCAAGGTCAAAGAGTTTTTTTCAACAGCCTTCAAAAAAGGGGACATTAAGTTGCAACCACATCACCAACAGAGGTCAGGGACATAGTGTACTGGGACTAGACGGCCCCTGTGTTCCTGTGTAGGGCCAACTGCTTGAGCCAATGCTGGGCTAACAACACCAGTAGCCTGGCCAAGCTATTATTTTTTGGCAACTCTACATTTACCTAACCGATCAGGCCAAACTTGGACCGATGTTACTAGTGTAGCTTGGTGCCCTAAACAGGCGAGTACACAGACATGGAGACTACCAATGTCCCCTGACACACATGGACACGGACACACTGCCGTGATGTGATGACTGAGCTTGTATAATATACCTCTCATTGTTATTTCTTGATGATTTACACTGAAAATAAAACGAGTATGTCTGTAAAGCTAATAAATCATTTAAAAAAATTGTATTTTCAAAAGCATGTTAAAACAGTATTAATTGATTTTTGGGGGGTGAGAAGTTGTAACCCTGACGTATTATTTATAAAGCCATTTTGGGGAACATGTTAGCAAACTAATGCCTGTTCATAAATCCTGCAGACACGGAGTACTGATAGCATTCATTTGCAGTCGTGTTTCTGTCCACCAAACAAATGTAGTCCAATATTCACTCTCCTTTAGCTCTCTTTTCAGCTACCAACCCCTCCCAGAGAGAAATATCTGCCACCTTAGCTGCTAAACACTTGTCTCGCTGCTGTTTGGTGCTGAGCAGATTGTGTGAGTTTTTTCACTTAAAACAGCTGCCTGCTGTGTCTAGAAATAATGCAGATGAAAAGCAGTAAGAATGAACCTAAACAGTAAAGTTGTGAGCTTTACAACCCAAAAAATTAGCTGTAAGATGCTGAAGTACTCTCTTAGAGTGGAGGGGAACCGTAGTGTTAGGTGATAATTCTCTGTACAAGTGACACCTCTCACATTACATGTAGTGATTTAAATTGTTAATTTAAAAATAATAAGAACCGCTTTAAAGTATATGGACTTGCTGCATGTGAAACTGCTGCATTTGTCCCGGTCTTCCTTATGTCTGATTTTATCAGATGAGCTCCACCTGTCAGCAGTGTATAATTATTTTCATGACCAGATGTGATATGCATGGACCAGAGCCAAACCTGGTGATTATAAAAACATCCATATCGTTTGAAATAACATAAAGCTCATAAAAATCCATCTTCTTTAGAAGAAGTACTGACCCTTAATGAATAACTCACATCTCAGGATGTCTGCGTCTGATAAAGTGCTGCAGCTGTTTCTGAAGAAGAGGCGAGGGAGTGCTCGCCTATCATCTCTTCTACTTAACATCCAATATAACTGATGCAGAGGTGACTCAGGCAGGTAGGTAAATACTTACATCTATACATACACAACAGACCTGGAAGGAAAGGTACAACCACGAGGGTAGAGGGTATATATATGTATATACCCTCTATATATACCCTCTACCCTCGTGGTTGTATATATATATGATGTATTATTTTGAATGAGAAGCTTTTTGTTTACAGACTTTTTATTAGTAGGTTTTTGAGTCAGTTAAGTCCCTAGCTGCTATAGTCAATATTTGTACATTAGCAATGGATCACATATGTGTGAAAGGAGTCTCACATAGTGACAAACCTAAATATAACTCAGCGGGTTTATAGCATATTTCAGGTGAGTGTTTTGGTTTTCTGGCCCGCAAATTAAATGTTTTTATTCACTCTCACTGCTCACATCAGCTCTGAAAACCCACTGTACGCTACCTGCCCATCAGTAAACACTTAGAAGCCAATGAGCCTGATATTAAAAAAAAGTGAATATTGCACTTACATTCATCAGGTGGCCTGAAACACAATTCCAAATAGATGATAATGTTTCTCTGTGTTGGCTAGATGAGTAATTAAGCAACTGTTTGCAAACGCATTTGCCATATCAACTTAAAAGGTCACTGTTGTGTTCACAGCCTACTTCCGCTGCCCCCAAGTGACCACAAAATCAGTTTTTGCAGGTTTAAGAGAAGATGAAGATGCTTAATTTTCCCCCCAAAGTTTGTGGTGTTGCAGCCTGATGACAGAGTAGATTTACAATTGGCTACAATTCACCATCAGTCTTTGCAGAGGTGCTTTGTGCAAAGTTATTAAAACCATGTTGAATAGATTTCATTATGAAGACTGATTAATATTCTCTTACTACATTTGCATGGTTTAACATAAAGACTTATCTCATTACCTGTTCCACATGGATTAATTTACTGTAATATTTGGCCTACTGGCCCTCTGATAGACTGGCGACCTGACCCGCCTTTTGCCCGATGTTAGCTGTGATGTGAGACTCCAACTCTGGTTACAATCTTGATCTGATTAAGATAATTAGGGGCATTTCCATGACAATTCTGTCCATCAATGTATTGGTGTAAATTAATAAATACTGAATACTGATTGTGCCTGTAAACATATTCATACTCTGTCATTTTTGGTTTCTATGGTGTTACTTTTTTCCCCAGGTGTTCCATTTAAATACAAAATAAATGTAATAAAATTGAAAGTGCTTCAACACTGAATCCTGTTTTTCCATAGTGGTCATCATGGGACCAACCTTCAAAATTGAAAACATCTTACAGATTGTACTCAGGTCCTTATTTTATTGCTTTTCCATTCATTTTTAAGTATGTCTGTCTGTTAATTTTGTGATTTTAATGCGTCACTCACATTCTTTTGTGGATTGGTAAAAGGGCAGCGGCCTTCACGTTGGAAGCGGACAGTGATGTGTTTTTCCATGGCACGTGCAGGACATCCAGGAAATGTCTGGCTGCAGCTGCATTAACAACACTGCGTGGCTTGTGGCCTCGCAGCTCTGCAGCAGCCTGTGCAGGGCCACGACTGTTTTCAAACCTTCCTTCTCCACAGGTACATGCTGTGATGTTTAATGTGAACCGTTGTCATTTCGGCTCTCGGTGCAAAAACACATCTATAGGAGGGAAACGGTGCTAGTGACGGCTGTCTTTAGAGTGTGGTGATCAGCAGAAAATGAAAAGGGACATTCTGTCTGAATGTGTGGCAGTCTAAATGAAGTAAGTTAATGCAAATCAAAGCTTTTCTGAGTTTATTAATTGCTGAATATTTGTTACACACATATTCCCAACTGGATTTCGTCTCTACTCTTATCACACTAGTCTGCAAGGTTTTAGCAAGACAGTATTTTATGAATAGAAATTGGTTAGAGCTTCACTGGGCATTTGAATGGCAGTAACTAGTACTAGCAGCCATCTTTGGTGAGTTGGGACTTTACAGGTTCAAGATTCAAAGCTTTACTGTCATATGCGCTGAGAGCAATACCTTTCATAGCTTAATATGTGGTTGCCATCTATAGAATTCAAAGTTAAAAAAGGAAGTTCGAACAGGAGAACACAAATAGGTGAAATTGACAACATCTGTGTTTAATCCCAGTACACACATGAAAAACAAATGGCTCATGCTATAGCTAATTAGCTTTCAGAGTACATTATAGCCTACTATTGAATTCCCTGACATTAAAGAGGTGGTATTATGCTTTTTTTATTGAGTTATATCTCTTTTTTGAGCATGTAACGGGTTTGCAAAGTGAAAAAGCCTAAAGTCCAGCCCAAAGGGAGTCCCCATCTCTCACAGCAAGCACGTCATAGCGACGCCACACACAAGGTACGTACTATCTCTGGGTACTATCTGCAATGGAAAACGGAGCAGGGCCGAGTAGAGTCGAGTCTATTGATTTGCGTTATGGTAGCATTTTTCGGCAAGGCAGCATAGATCGTAAATACACCGGCAACAGTTCAACGTTTAGTCCTAAAAGACGATGCAAGTCTGACTCTGTTTGGGCCTGGAAATTCACAATCACAACCTGTAAGTATGTTTTATTGGTTGTGAATTATATTTAAAATAAACACAGCAATGTAACTTCACAGACTGTTCAAGTGCAGAGTTGTTGTAAACGTTGGCTAACACAGCTAAAGTTATAGCTATAATGCTAACGTTACACCCGATGTGAAAGCTACTGAGCAAACGTTCAAATTGTTTAGCCAATTTTTATGTAAAATCAAGTTGAAATATGGTGATTTTGTAGTGGTTTATGGTAAGATGTGGAACAATGATGTTGTGTGGTTGTGGACTGGTAATAACTTATACTATCTGCTAGGTTACGGTCGCAGTCTGAAGCGGCTTTGATTTGGATCACACTACCTTGTTTCTTACGACCCACCCTTCTCTGCTTCTGATTGGCTAGTAGTCCTTAGCTGGGAACTGCGCATGTGCAACTCCCAACAAAGATTTTGTACAAATAAGATGCATCACTCTGTAGCTCAAGAGCGGAGCGTACAACACATAGGGGGAAAAGAGGAGCTGCAGCAATGTGCAGTATGAGAAAAATATGGTGATTTTGAAATTAAACCATGTAAACCTGTTCTGGTACAACCCCTAATTAAGATTTTGAACCTGAAAATGAGCATAATACAACCTCTTTAAAGTAGTAGGAGCTTTGTTATTGGTCTTTATCTCTACAAAATGCAATAAAGCCGTGTAAATTGGGAAGAATTACCTTGTCTGTAATTTAAAGAGTTCTCGGTATTTCTTGTCTCATTACTATCTCCGCTGGAGGTCATACTTAACACCTCTCCCCTTGATCCACACAGGTGACCAAGGACATTTTGGGAGGACTTTTACCTCAGCAGTCAGTCTGGGAGAGTCATCCATGAGAGCCCTTTCATCTCTGAGGGTTACCAGCCAACAGACAGGCATTATTAGGCAGCTTGCAGAGTGACCCCGGGCTAGCATTCATCAGCTGTTGATTAGCAACATGCACCCTGTGGGCTGTGAGATGTAACGATGAGCAGTTGTCTCCTGGCAGATTTAATCAGTGACCTTTGACATCTGAAGGACAGAGTTGTCCAAGCCTTTTAACATACTTGACGTACACTGAGCGGGACGCTGCATGTAGGGACTGTGCAACGATGAAAACAATATTGATTACTGAGTAATATTATTTTTGTTTTTTATATTACATTATATTTTGGTCTTTATTAAATTCTTTGCAATGACAATAATCCTTTCTAAGATTCCAAATTGTTGGTTTAAATTTATGATATTTTGGTTTTACTAAGCATACAGTTTAAGGGAGGTTTAACTAGACATTTTGGCGGCAGACATCACTTTAAATAAAGGTCTATAATTATCCCTGAACAACTTTTATTTTATTTTCTTCTTCATGAAAATCTCTCTGAAAATCTCTGAAACCCCCTTTCTCCCAGTCAATATAAGAAATATTCTACTTCTATGCAATCAAACAGCAGGTAGCTTGCAAAAAATTTTTTTAGTTGTCCCAACAGACCTTTATATTATATACGTATATAATTCAAATTAGCTTTATTGGCATGAATGTATAGCAACAATATTGCCATGTATATGTACTTATCGTTTTTCCAAGTAGTCTTTGCATTCCAGCACAATAAGAGTTATGACATGCAGTATAATATCAGGATTCCTTGAAGCAGTCCAGAGGGGCAGCCTTATGCCATTATCAGTTTTTCAGATGTCTTTGACTTTGAATAAGCTCTTTACTTTGAGGGACTTGGAACATAGGTTAATAAGGGGCATTTACGGTCATATGCAGCCTGAGGCAGAGGGGACATGTAAGTTATGACTGTGTAAACCAGTGAAACCATATTTGTTACTCCAGAGGCACAATTCATTCGTAATCAAATCCTGTTGCTTGAGTCGAGGTCTTTGCACTACTCCAGGGATAGGATGTTTTTAAGCCATTGTTACAGTTTTAAAAATAAAAACTAAGACGAGTGGTAGACTTTGTGAAAAGTGTTATAAACAAATACTTTAAGACAATAGTTAAGATTACTGGTGACTTCTTTCTAACTCCAGAGGTATAGTTAATGCTCATGTTTCTCATGAGACTTGAAGACTTCCCGTAAACCCTTTCCTCTCTACATCAACAGATAATAAGCCCTGTTGTCTGATGGTTAAACACATGCACAATGTCATGGTTTGCTGTGCCACCACCCTCTTGTTAAGGGCCACATCAAGCCAGGGGGCAAAATCTGTAAAATATGTGGAAAGACACTTAGACGACTGGCTGGCTGCTGGTTTTGGGTGGTGCGCTGCTACATGTACGCTTCTATTCTGGAAAGCTTGGCTGTGCCCACATGGGAATGTCTCTGGCAAAGGAAAAATCAATGGATAGAGAAATGTAAAGGAAGAATAATGATGGGTAGAGATAAAGAACGCTGGCTGTTGTTAGCTGTGGTCTTTAGTGTGCGTAATTGTCATGGTGGCATTAGCCACAAATGGACACAAAGTCATGATAAAATTAAGACCAACTCAGACGAACACATAAAGACAACGCAAGAGCCTGAATGAGCAATATCTTATGAACAAGGCTCAGAAATGTAAGAAATATTCAATTTAATCCTCATACTCACTATGGGTTTAGATTGGTTTCCCTTTACTAACTTTCCAGTCCTCGATATTGTTCCTTAATAAATAGACCAATGATGCAGCCATTCAGTTAATGCGGAAGTCATGTCCTAAACACATTGAAATTGCTGACACCACATACAATGTTAGTGTGCATGGTGGGTAAATACAATGCTCAAACGTAGCCAGAAATTAAATAAAAGAAATATAGAAGCTCATAGAGTATAAACAGCATAAGTCAGTAATCCAGAAAGAGTGAAACATGAGCCAGAATTTATGATTAACATAGCCCACAGTAAGGTATACATGGAGCAACATTTTTACACTCTTGCACTATTTTGCACAAATGCTGTGTAACATTAAGACCATGCCAGTGACCATGATTGATACATAACAACTGTATTGCAATTCAACCTTAGAATTCAACTGATATGATGGGTGTATTTTCATATAAACTCATGCATAGTGAAGCTTAAAAGTTCTATGTAACGCCAGGCATCATATTAAAGTAGAGACAATGTCACGTGTCATAAACATACACCAGTGGTCGATGTGAGCCAAATCCCTGTGTTCACGTTTTCATTTATAAACTAAATATGAGCAAGCGCTAGCTTTTGGGAATTCCCTATAAACAATTAAGTGTTTATGTAGAAACCTTGTTGATGTTTTCTTTTTGCAGTCTGTATTCAGACATGTGGTTATGAAGTCACAGTTACTCGCTGAGTATATGGGTTGTGTGGGGAAGAAATGGCTTGGCAGCATCCAATTAACGGCTCTGACTCCAACTGACCATAATGATGGGTCTGAAATTTGAATGTTCATGGAAACACAAGAAGAAATTTAAGGACAATTTACAATGTTACAGAAATTGAATTATCTTTCATCATGCATGCATTGCATTAAGTAGCTTTGCGGAAGATTCACAATCATGACATTAGCTAAGTTGCTGGTGTGTAGTCATTGTTGTTAATGTACATCAAAAGATGAATCTCAACTCTGGCTTACTTCCACAGAAAAATAAAAACATTTAAAGGGATGTGTGTGTGTGATGTAAATTTGAAAATCGCATGGATGTCCCTTAAAAGTGGTCTTAATATCATTATCTTTTTAATCTGCTCTTGGTAACAATAAGGTCAACATCATGAGCAACTAGAAATCAACCTCAGTATCTATGTGTTAACCTTTGTGAATAACACCAGATTTTGAGTGACTGAGAGGATCATTCAGTGGATTAGATTTTTACCAGCCAACACAGCACTGATGTCTAGGTCAAAACATCAACTACATTTCATATAGCCATCATGGAAAATATTATTCATGGAAAAGCAGCTGATGGAATTGTTCTCCAAAGCAAGAAGAAGAAAAAAAACAACATCTCTATATGTCTTAAAAGCTTTACCTGTCTCTCTCATAGTAATTGGACACCTGTGTCTCAACATATTGTAATGAATAATTGTCTTTGTCAGCACAGAGCTGTGTCAGTCAGGAGCAAAAAATGCAATATCTCAGCTCTGGTGGATCTAAGATTGCATTCCTGGTCAAGTGCAAATTGAATTGCTGTTGAAAGGGCAGTTAGAATCCAGCCAGCTGATGAAAATGAATTAATTTTCTCTGTCAGATACCTGGAGGAGCTAGGTGAAGACAGCATCTGCTCAGAATCAGTCGCCTGTCACTGAAAGCTGCTACTAAAGGTAGTGGACAGGATGGTGGCTTGCTGATGTGCACTAAAAGCTATATTTAAGCCAAGGTAGGTGGTATGGCTCTGTTCTGGGACCTCTCTGCCCTTCCACGTGCCTACATGGAAAAGCCATAAGGTAGGGAGAGCAGCTCCCTGCCCATCCATGTGCATACTTGGAAAGCCCAAGGCAGAGAGCTGCAGTAAAGAACCCCATACAGAACAGAGCAGACATGCAATTTACATGTTTAATCAGATACTAGATGGGCACTGAAGCATAGTGTTAAACGGGCCTGGGGCTGAAGACCATACTGTTTATTATCAGGATGCAGCCTCTGCTGCTCTGTGTCGCCTCCCGCACACAAACGCACACATGCAGGCTCACACGCACGAACAGTGGCAAGCGCAGAGATAGGTCGTGGACACGCTGAAGTGAAAGTAACTCCAAGCCGCTGCAGCATGTGCAACAAAACCTCAAGAGTTAAAGACAACTTTGTCGATACATCCATTAAACAAGCATAACATGTAGAAGGGGTTAATTGATCCGCTCTGTCCATGTCTCTCATCCTCTATGTTATTAAAAGCACACCGCACTAATGCTAGCTTTGCAAGCTAGATGTACAACAAACTAAATGAAAGATGTCTGTAGTCTAACTGTTATGCTTAGATTTCCATGTAGCTTCAATCTGCACATTGTTACCTGCAGTGAATCATGCAGAGACATAGGGAAGGAGGACAGAAGCTAGCTGCCTAAACTGCGTCTGTGTGGCTCTATCCGCACACAGACACGACATCTGCAGCACAACAGTGCGGTGGCGCATGTTAGCATGTTTAATTCTATTCTGCCAAATAAATTCCCCTATATGCTTCCGATAATGAGATATGCCGATTGGCCAATATTGTGCATCCCTATCAGATACAGCCCGAAAGGTGGACCTGGAGTGGCGATGGGTTATGAGCTTTTGCATAGGAAGCAGCGAGGACGGGCAGGTAGGCTACAGCAGCTTAAATAGGCGCCTTGTCTGGAATTTGCCAATGAATGTTAACAGAGGAATCAGCTGAGATCTCAGCTGATGTGCTGCTGAAGATGGCTGCTATCTCCGATATGCTGGAATGAGCGGAGCTTGACTTTGTTGCCTGCCTGAACTAATGCTTTGCTTGATCCTGATGTGACAGGTGCTCACATATAGAAAAATCTGCACCATAATATGATTGTTTTCCAAATACTACACTTTATTTCTGTTACAACACCCATTTTGGCATTTCTTGACTTTTTCAGCGATTTTCATCAGATTTTACTGCAGATTGTAGTTTTTATGTCCTGGTGACCTGTAAAAGTGCAGACCTGGCTCTCTGCCCGTTCATTCAGATTGGCGCCTGGTCTTGTTAGTCCGAAATAGCTGCCGGAATAGCTCGGAGGCCTTGCCGAGATGGGAGCCAAGTGACATGACCTGGGCACATACAGCAGTTAACCTAAGTAAAATAAGCCAAACCAATAAAATAATGGGGAAAGAAGACAACAGAGAAAGAGAAGGGTATAAAATATAAATAAAGTACGACATAAATTAAGGAGTATATTTTCATGAAAAAAGTTAGGAATATTTTCATTTAGTTTTCAATTCATGTTTCTTTCTTTATATGCATAAAAATTCAAAAGAGGCAATGTCTGTCTTTAATTTTAACAATTCATCAAAAACAGACTTTGTCTGGTCTTCCAGTGATGGAGAAAAATCCTTGAATTGCCAAAAAAGCATGCCAATGCAAGTCCAATTTTTTATTTGGATATAGTCTAGCTGATGGTAGGAGAGACAATAGGTTACGCAATCACTTGCCTGGCCTTTTTAGTGTCAGTCTGTTAACATTATCTCATGTCTCGAGTCAGTCAGAGGCAGCGTTATCAACAAACCCAGTGTGCTAACGTTAATTGGCTAACTAGCTCATAAAATTTGACCAACATTTTCGATGGTTGGTGGTCATGGCTAGAAATAGGAGGCCTGTCTGAAACTCATTGTTAATAAAAATGTTCATAAAAACAATCTCCTACCAGTGTCATTGTTTAACTGCATG
Source organism: Micropterus dolomieu (assembly GCF_021292245.1). Lineage (NCBI taxonomy): Eukaryota > Metazoa > Chordata > Actinopteri > Centrarchiformes > Centrarchidae > Micropterus > Micropterus dolomieu. The sequence goes on from NC_060159.1 coordinate 20,680,587, forward strand.
TGTGCTGTTGTGGTGTCCGAACAATAATGCTGCAATGATGTGTTGAGAGGAAACCCGCTTGACACTGTTCTTGATCATAAAGTTTATTAAATCAAGGAGTTCAGCATCAATTACAAGCTCTGCAGTAGCTTGGAGAGTGACCCAGCCCGATGGCCACTCTGTCTCTCTGTACATCAAACATAGCTTATATAGGATATGTTTAGGTATCTGTTAGGTACCATAGAGGGGTTTGAGTCTGCAAAGTAAAAGGTCAAACCCATAGAAGGGTACAGTACTATTCTGAGGTAACAAAACAAGGGGTTAGAGGTCAGATTCTATAGAAGGGTTCAGTCCCTACATAACCACCAATCACTGTTCTCCTTGTAGAAGGTCACTGACCCTCTGTCCTGCTGCTACAGTGCTATTTTGAACTGTTATGAGTAAAATGCATAAATATTGGATACTACACTGTTCTAGAATGTTTGCTTTTCCTGGTGCTGTTCTAGAATGTGTGCTGTTCATAGTGCTGTTCTAGAATGTGTGCTGTTCATGGGGCTGTTCTAGAATGTGTGCTGTTCATGGGGCTGTTCTAGAATGTATGCTGTTCTGGAAAGTATGCTGTTCCAGGATGTTTGCTGTTCTAGAACGTGTGTTGTTTATTGTGCTGTTCTAGAATGTGTGCTGTTCATAGTGTTGTTCTAGTTTGTGTGCTGTTCCAGAATGTGTGCTGTTCATGGGGCTGTTCTAGAACGTGTGCTGTTCATGGGGCTGTTCTAGAATGTATGCTGTTCTGGAAAGTGTGCTGTTCCAGGATGTTTGCTGTTCTAGAATGTGTGCTGGTAATGGGGCTGTTCTAGAATGTATGCTGTTCATGGGGCTGTTCTAGAATGTATGCTGTTCTGGAAAGTGTGCTGTTCCAGGATGTTTGCTGTTCTAGAATGTGTGCTGGTAATGGGGCTGTTCTAGAATGTATGCTGTTCATGGGGCTGTTCTAGAATGTATGCTGTTCTGGAAAGTGTGCTGTTCCAGGATGTTTGCTGTTCTAGAATGTGTGCTGGTAATGGGGCTGTTCTAGAATGTATGCTGTTCATGGGGCTGTTCTAGAATGTATGCTGTTCTGGAAAGTGTGCTGTTCCAGGATGTTTGCTGTTCTAGAATGTGTGCTGGTAATGGGGCTGTTCTAGAATGTATGCTGTTCATGGGGCTGTTCTAGAATGTATGCTGTTCTGGAAAGTGTGCTGTTCCAGGATGTTTGCTGTTCTAGAATGTGTGCTGGTAATGGGGCTGTTCTAGAATGTATGCTGTTCATGGGGCTGTTCTAGAATGTATGCTGTTCTGGAAAGTGTGCTGTTCCAGGATGTTTGCTGTTCTAGAATGTGTGCTGGTAATGGGGCTGTTCTAGAATGTATGCTGTTCATGGGGCTGTTCTAGAATGTATGCTGTTCTGGAAAGTGTGCTGTTCCAGGATGTTTGCTGTTCTAGAATGTGTGCTGGTAATGGGGCTGTTCTAGAATGTATGCTGTTCATGGGGCTGTTCTAGAATGTATGCTGTTCTGGAAAGTGTGCTGTTCCAGGATGTTTGCTGTTCTAGAATGTGTGCTGGTAATGGGGCTGT
>NC_060159.1:20682280-20760077 GCF_021292245.1 Micropterus dolomieu
TGCTGTTCTAGAATGTGTGCTGGTAATGGGGCTGTTCTAGAATGTATGCTGTTCATGGGGCTGTTCTAGAATGTATGCTGTTCTGGAAAGTGTGCTGTTCCAGGATGTTTGCTGTTCTAGAATGTGTGCTGGTAATGGGGCTGTTCTAGAATGTATGCTGTTCATGGGGCTGTTCTAGAATGTATGCTGTTCTGGAAAGTGTGCTGTTCCAGGATGTTTGCTGTTCTAGAATGTGTGCTGGTAATGGGGCTGTTCTAGAATGTATGCTGTTCATGGGGCTGTTCTAGAATGTATGCTGTTCTGGAAAGTGTGCTGTTCCAGGATGTTTGCTGTTCTAGAATGTGTGCTGGTAATGGGGCTGTTCTAGAATGTATGCTGTTCATGGGGCTGTTCTAGAATGTATGCTGTTCTGGAAAGTGTGCTGTTCCAGGATGTTTGCTGTTCTAGAATGTGTGCTGGTAATGGGGCTGTTCTAGAATGTATGCTGTTCATGGGGCTGTTCTAGAATGTATGCTGTTCTGGAAAGTGTGCTGTTCCAGGATGTTTGCTGTTCTAGAATGTGTGCTGGTAATGGGGCTGTTCTAGAATGTATGCTGTTCATGGGGCTGTTCTAGAATGTATGCTGTTCTGGAAAGTGTGCTGTTCCAGGATGTTTGCTGTTCTAGAATGTGTGCTGGTAATGGGGCTGTTCTAGAATGTATGCTGTTCATGGGGCTGTTCTAGAATGTATGCTGTTCTGGAAAGTGTGCTGTTCCAGGATGTTTGCTGTTCTAGAATGTGTGCTGGTAATGGGGCTGTTCTAGAATGTATGCTGTTCTGGAAAGTGTGCTGTTCCAGGATGTTTGCTGTTCTAGAACATGTGTTGTTTATGGTGCTTTTCTAGAATGTGTGCTGTTCATAGTGCTGTTCTAGAATGTATGCTGTTCTGGAACGTGTGCTGTTCCAGGATGTTTGCAGTTCTAGAATGTGTGCTGTTCATGGTGCTTTTCTAGAATGTGTGTTGTTAATGTTGCTGTTCTAGAATGTGTGCTGTTCATAGTGCTGTTCTCGATTGTGTTCTGTTAATGTTGCTGTTCCAGAATGTGTTCTGTTCATGGTGCTGTTCTAGAATGTGTTCTGTTCATGGTGGTTTTCTAGAATGTGTTCTGTTCATGGTGTTGTTCTAGAATGTGTGCTGTTCATAGTGCTGTTCTAGGTTGTGGGCTTTTCTACAATGTGTGCTGTTCATACTGCTGTTCTAGAATGTGTTCTGTTCATGGTGGTTTTCTAGAATGTGTTCTGTTCATGGTGTTGTTCTAGAATGTGTGCTGTTCATAGTGCTGTTCCAGATTGTGTTCTGTTAATGTTGCTGTTCCAGAATGTGTGCTGTGCATGGTGGTTTTATAGAATGTGTGGTGTGCATGGTGGTTTTATAGAATGTGTGCTGTTCATAGTGCTGTTCCAGATTGTGTTCTGTTAATGTTGCTGTTCTAGAATGTGTGCTGTTCATAGTGCTGTTCCAGATCTTGAGCTATTCCAGAATGTGTGCTGTTCATGGGGCTGTTTTAGAATGTATGCTGTTCCAGGTTGTCAGCTGTTCATGGTGCTGTTCTGGAAAGTGTGCTGTTCCAGGATGTTTGCTGTTGTAGAACGTGTGCTGTTCATGTTGCTGTTCTAGAATGTGTGTTGTTCATGGGCTGTTTCTCAATCTGCGTTCTTGTCTGTACTTGTGTTCTTGTGGACTTGGAAACGTCATAAGTCGCAGCCAAAGTACTATTCCAATTCAAAAGTGCACGGTGGTCCAGTGGATAGCACTGTGGCCTCACAGCAAGAACGCTGTGAGTTCAAACCCCGGTCTTCCTGGCCTTTCTGTGTGGAGTTGGCATGTTCTCCCCGTGTCTGCGTGGGTTTCCTCCGGATGCTCCGGTTTCCCTCACCATCAGAAACATGTTAGGTTCTCCAGTCAGTGCACTGACCAACACTGATAAAGACCTGGAGTTGGTCCCTGGGCAATGCAGCTGCCCACTGCTCCCTTGAGGGATGGGTTGAACGCAGAGAATGAATTTCGCAACGTGTATGTGACAAAAAAGTTTCTTCTTCTTCTGTGTGCTTTTCCAGAATATGTGCTGTTGTGTACGTGTGCTGTTTCAGAATGTGTGCTGTTTTGGAACAAAAAGCTTGACAGGTGTAGCCACAGTAACTAAGTGGGCGTGTGTGTTTGGCGGCATGTTTGCAGAGCACCTGGCTTTTGACCTTGGGTCATATCAACTGAGCTTTCCTGTCCTGCTGTGAACTCTTCCTAAAGGATTTACCTTACTGTGCTGAGACATGAGGACAGCTTCCTCAACAGCATAAGCATTTGCTGCTTGTGCTAGCATTTGGTAAGTCCATGTTTAAGCTGTGTTTATGCTAATGCTGCCATACCTGCTAAAGTTAGCTGTTAACCTCTGTCTAGATTTGCTTGTTGCCTGATGATTGGATGAGTCAGTATTTGCTTATATCTGGCTGCTAATATTTGCTGCTTACATCCACTTGTGCATTATTTGTGTTCATATTGATTGTGGATTAGCCTTTTGGTTGTTGTTGTTGTTGTTTTGGAGGATTTCCTATCGCCTCACCTTACTCTAAGGTGCCCTAGTAGGTTTTAATGTATACTGGCTTGAGAGATAAACTGCTGTCTATATGCACACAATACCATTCACATACCAGCTTCATTTTACTGTAATATTGGCTTCATGGTAAATTCAGGAAGGCTTTTATCTCAAATTAGATGGCTGGTTACATTCAAATTTCCTCATTTGAATTCATATAAATGAGTTTGTGACTGCCTACTTTAATATTCTTCCTCACATAATTACACTCTAAACTGCTGACCAGCTCTGTTTAAGCTGCTGCTACACTCATATGAGCTCATAATAATGCTCTGCTCCCTATCAAGCTACTTTTTACTACATTGAGCACTAGGGCTGCGATAACCGCAAAATTGGTCAAGCCGGAGGATGGCAAGCACCGCAACAACCGCAATGTTCATACTGTAATCTTCAGGGTGTGTTAAATTAATAAATGAGTCAAACTACAAAAAGGAGTTTGCTTGACAATGTTGTTGACTAGCACCAAGCAGCTAGCTTGCTCAGACCATAAAGCTGCTGTTAGCGGCTGGCTGTGCAGTGAGGTGACAGATACAGACACTCTTCTATACTCTGCTATATGGCACCAAATTACTTCATTGATGAAAAATGCGATAATACCGCATACTGCACTGTTGAGCCCCAACATATTGCCGCGCTGGAAATTACTTCACTGCCCTACTGAGCGCACGAAATGCTACTGTACGAGATACAATTTGTTCCTATGTTTTGATAAAGCATGAGATAAATGTACATACAGAGAGCCAGGCTGGGCTGCAGCCACACACCAGGTGTGGAAAACAATAGATGCAGCCAGGACGTTTGGTTTGGCGCCGGCAGGTTGAGGTTTGTTTTGACAGCGGACCAGAGAGAGAAGACACAACCAGAGCTACACATAAAGCAGCCTCTATGCTTGACACAAACTATTAACACATAGTCTTTCAGAATTAACTTTCCCCCCAGATAAATGAGGTGGGTCTGCTGTGCTGGCTCTCTCTACACTTATCTTGTGCTCACAAATGAAGGAAAAAACTTAATTTCTTTCTATGGCCACAGGGCTCCGTAGCTTTAAACATGATTTTTTATAACTGTATCTTTGTATGTTAATGCTGGAATTAAGAATTATCTGGTGCATGGCTTGCTTTTTTAACCTGCTGCTGCATCTTTGCAGTCTTTATTTGTACAGCATATACAACAGCCATGTAACACAAAGTACTTCATATTTTAAAAAAAAAGACAATAATGACAGTAATGCCACTCTCACTCCCGAGAGAGAGAGAGAGAGAGAGAGAGAGAGAGAGAGAGAGAGACTTTATTCCATTAAATCAACATGTTATTTACAGAAAAAGCTTAATACACCATTAAACAATAGAAACAATAAACAACAGCTCAATAAATACTTTCATATATCCCACAAACAAAATAAACCAACAAAATTACATCAACTTTTCAGAAAAGATGAGCTGTTCATCTTCGACAGAACACTTCACCATGAGCCCAAATCACACAGAACTGATCAATATCCTTCATCTCTCTGTAATAATTAAAATCAATCCTGATTCTGGCTTTCATCCGAGTGAACAGCAGCGTCACGTTCACCTCCACAGAGTCGTCCACCTTCCTCTTCCTGCTCACATACACCGCCATCTTTGATTGGCCTAAAATAAAGTTCAGCAGCTGGCATTTATGTTTAGCAGCCTTACAGTATTTGAACCCCAGGACAAACACTTGTGTGGAGAAAACCTCCCCTAACTTACTGAAAAGTTTCCCCCAGCAACAAAAATCAACGGCGGCAGGCGCACACATTCACAAAAACAATGAAACACAGTTTCTTTAATAGGACAAAAAGGACAGACGTCGCTCGCACCGGGACTGATGACGGACAGAAACGCATTGACCGCCATGATCCCGTGCAACACTCTCCACTGCAGGTCAGCCACTCTCTTCGTCAGAGGAGGTTTGTACAGACTCCTCCACGCAGGTCGGACACCGCCAAACCCAGACGTCCATGCCACAGTGTGTCCACTGCACTGTGGAGTTTCCCCTTATTCAAACACACCAACACACAACCAGGCGTTCCCTTTTGCCTCATCCAAGTTTAAAATGCAGTGTGGTACATCTAAAAAAATCCTATCATTGTTCTCCACTGACACATAATCCAGGAAAGGAATCGTCCGATTGAGGTTTAATCAGTCTGACAGTATATTCCTCCAACCTGACGGATTCATGTCCCGACAGTTTATGTGTCCAGTGCTCCAGCAGTCTTGCGATGGTTCTGACCGACCTCACACCCAGAACAGCTGCCAAAGCAGTGGCATCCTTCAGCTTCGGCCCAGCGACAACCACTACATCACCCAGCATAAGCACTCGTGCGCGGCAGAACCGCTCCGTCACGGCCGACCCGGCCCAGGAGGGATGATCCAAATGTTCAAGGTTCAAGAACTAAATGACCCTCATCCCCGCACCCGAAACAATTCATGGTGTCAGATGTCGCAAAGACAACATAATTAAAGCCTTCAACTTTAAAACTGAACGTCAGATTTAAATCAGTCGCGCTATCCTTCAGGATCATGAAGACTTGTCTCCTGTGACACACGACGTGCTTCAGCTTCTGTGACTTACAGCCCAGCAGAACCATTTTAACAGGAGAAATCAGCTGGCTGTAATGTGACAGCTCTTTAACCAAATCCTCAGATTTAATGAACGGAGGTGCGTTAGAAATAGTGATCCTTTTAGCGGGACTCACCAGCGGGAGAACAGGGATGAAAGTGTCACGAATATTTATCCCTTTCTCCACCACGGTCTGAACTTTTGCCACATCATCCAAAAAGATCACTACAGCGCTGTTCATACGGGAGGCAGACATCACGTTGTCAACAACAAACAACAACTAACAACTACGCAACATAAAACACTTACAAACAACCAAAAACACAGAAGAAACAAAGGTAGAAACTCACACGCTCCGTAGAATCACTCTGCACTCACACTCACGCATCCACTCAGAGAGAGAGAGAGAGAGAGAGAGAGTTAAAGTATGGCATGAGATATTAAAAGAAAAGGGGAAAAAAGGAAAATAAAAAATAACGATACAAAGATAAAAATAAAATACTAAAAATAAGTTAATATAAATAAGGGAACAATATAAAATAAAATTAAAAATACTGGATGGTGAATTCTTTGCAATGACTAGGCCCCATGTTGGGAAATAGAGAAATGTCTGTTTTTTTTATTGTTTATTATTTTAGTGATATTATTGTCACTTCCCAACCTCTGCTGTGTTAATCTTGCTTACAGAGAGTGAAAAGGTTAGAGCCGGATAATATATACCAATTCAGAACATAGTAGGTATTGTCATAAATAAATCTGTTCCACGCGAGTGAATGACTGAAATCTGCCTTTGTATATATTTGTACGTATTTGTTTGATATAATATGTTTCCTGGAAATGATTTGTCTATTTTTTTGTTTCATATGAATTATAATTAGACACTGAGTATCCATGGTGTTGATGTTAAACATACATAAGCAACACTTCTAATTATATCCTGTTTTGGTATGTGTCTGCTCTCAAATAGAAGCAATTATTCTGATGAAGTGATTTAATAAGACTGAAGAAAAAAAATCACAAAGCTCATCTTGGTTTTGCATAGTGCAACGTTCATGCAGTGCTCTTTTCCTCACTCTCCCATTTACAGTGGTTATGCTTCAAGAGAAGAAATCGGAAAACAATGGTGTACCAAAAGCAAAAATGTTTTTTGTTTTGTACACAATGATAGGTAACATGATAAATGTTAGGTCAAGGTTACATTCCCTTATTCTCTGGGCTTGAGGCTTGTGATGTCTGTTATGATGAAGAGGAAGCGAGGAAACACACCTGCTCAAAATCAGATCCAACAAACGGACCACATAAAACACAATTCAAAGAATAAAGTGCTGCTTGGTTCTTGGCTTAACACAATGAATGCCTTGGCATTTTCGAGCTTGTGCGTGTCTTGATGTTGACATTGATGCTATAATAATGTGTGGCCTCCGCATGTGTTTGAGGTCCTATATCAATGGGATCTACATCCCTACCCCCACCCCTGGCCTCTAATCCAGACTCTTGTAATCTGGCCAGCTGTGGCTTGGCTGATGGAACGACACACAGCCCTCCACTTCCACTCTTTCCCTCATTCACTCACATTCCCTCAGCCACATTCAAACCCCACAGTGACCCATATAGACAGCAAGCCCTGTTATTCACCACTGCTCACAGTAACTCAGCACACCATCAAAGTGTTGGTTATGATGTTTAATAATAAGCAGCAGAGACCTCATTTGGCTCAGCTAGGTTTAGAACCAACTGAGAATTTACAATAAAACCCATCCACATCCAGTATGTTTTGAAGATGTCAAGTTACCCTATAGAATTTATGTCAACCTCTGTTGGTGGGAAAATGTGTGACAGCATGAACATAACTTCACAATTCTTTAACACAACTTATGATAAGATTCCAACTATTTTGATTAGCGCTGCAACTAATGTTCATATTCATTACTGAATAATGTGCCGAATATTTTCTCTAATTAGTCAGTTAATCATTTTGTATATAAAATATCAGGTAAATAATAAATAAGAGACCAAATCCATGTATACAAATTGCATGTTTTATACTACCATCAGCCCAAACATCAAAGATTGACAATTTACTTTTATGTATATGACAAAGAAAACCATCAAATCATCACATTTTGGAAGCTTGAACTAACAATCTTTTGACATTTTTGCTTGAAAAATTATTCATCAGTTTTCACAACAGTTTTTGGTTGATAGACTTAATTAATTGTAACTAATCGTTTCAGCTGTAATTTTGATAATGAAATTATGATTATAAACATCGTTTAGTAAGCAAAACATCCAAACTTTGTTGGTTTCCAGCTTCCCAAATAAAAGAATTTGCATTAGTTGCATTTCTCGATTATCTTTTTTTTTGTTTTAAAGATTTCTTCTCCGGACATAAACGATAAGGACTTAAACTAGTGCCTGGTGAAGTGATTGTTGAGTCACTGGTATTGATCTTGGTCCAATCAGTTGCTTGCATGATATCTTTTTGAGCCACTGGGTGGTAAAGTGCTTACTGCACCTTGGGGTAAGACGTCTTCATCTCTTCAACTTTGTCCCCATTATTTGTTTTTATTGAACACTTAGCTGTCATTCTGCATAAGCTCTTGTGTCAAGAGCTCGGTCAATCACTTTTGTGGTGGGAAACTGTTGTTGAGTCAATAAAGTGAACACAAATCAACAACAGTAGTGAAAGAATAGTTTTTCAGTGGGTGGCACTAATCTCATAATTCAGCTTATATTTAAACTGCATGAAAAGACATAAAAAGACATCTTGTATGTCTGACTGTGGTTAGGAAAAGCTGCGAAATTCACCAAAAACCTTGATTATTATAAGTGTGAATGCACTGTTTTTGACCTGACTATTTATGACGTGATGATGTAATTGTTTTCAACATGATATCAGCAGCCATCTGCTTTCACTATAAATTTGGCTTCCCCCTTGCAGATTTAAATGGATCCCTTGCTGTTTGTGTTTGTGTGGTCTTTTATAAACACAGTTTGTCACTGGCAGCTATGACACCAGGGACCCTCGCGACTCGCTCAGAGCCATTTTGAGCCATTTGGGTTTGAAATTGTGACCCACATGGTTGTGCGCTGTGTAAGATCACCCGCTGAGGCTCATCAGGAATCCGAGCAGCATATGATTTTATGGAGACATTGTATCATAATAGCTGGTCGGTTTGTGTAGTCCTAAATAGAAGTGGGGAGTGGATGACAACAACGTCCGTGTCTGGTGTAGTTCCGAAACTTTGTGGGCAAGGAAACAGTCTCTTTACGAAGTGCCACATCTGGATTGAGGTCAAAAGAGAAATGTGACATGTTAATCTGTTCATTTTCATGCTCTCACTTTTTCCGATTAATGTACATTTTTTGTCAACAATTAGGCCGAGGATCAAGTTAGCAGAATTACATTCCCTCGATGTGGATGGTTTTAAGATCTGTAAGGTTTAGCAGCATTATGGTCCTCTCAGCGTGCTTTCAACATGCTTGGGAGAAGTTCATTCAAATTCCAGTGCACTCACTTTTAGTCCATTTTGCAAGTTGTGAACAATGCAGTTCAAACTCAGACGATGCCAGATAGCTGATCCACTTGGTCTTTTTTTTGCATTGTTTTTCTGGCATGAGAACATGATACAAAACAACTAAAGGTGACAACCCAAAACACCAACGTTTATGGGCGCACAGAAGCAGATGTTGACATTTTATAGCCAGAAGAGGAGTTGGGAGTTGTAGTTTGATGCCTTAGAAATGCTCCACCTGCCAGTCTCCAAGTGATTTTTACACAGAAAATTAATTGGACTTCAACTTGTGGAACCAGAAATAAGTTCTCCCCACTTCGCATCTCTATTTGTCCATGAGACAGTCTCTAGTTTGCTACCTCAACACTGACTTGGAAGAGGGGTAGGGTAGTCTTGTGCTTGCGGTTCATTGGTTTATGCTTTTTCTCATCTATAGATATTTTTCCATTTCATGCATTCTCAACTTTTTCCCAAACTGCAGCTACACATCTCCTTTATTCCTTTGTGCTGTCCTTTTTCAAAAAATTGCCTGATTTATAATCTCCTGACAGACCTGTATTCGTGTTTTCCCCATAAACACAAATGCTCTAATAGCTTCTGTGGAAGTGATGTCATCACTTTATCCCCTCTGATTGGCCTAATGTGCAGAGCAACCTCTCTGCTGTCTTCCTCTGCCTGCTAATAATTAAATTTTGTCCTGGCCTGCTTAGGCAGTAAAGAGGAAGCATGACGACATAATTCAGCTTTGGATAAAATCTAAAATATAGGACAGTTCTGACAGTGAAATGCGTTTTGGTCCTTGCAAGAAGTTGGTTGTATGGCATTAATACAGAGTGTGATGCTTTGGACAAACATGAAAAGTTGGTTATGAAGAGTTCTATTGTTGAGCCAGTGTTCGTCACTCCCTGGCAAATCCATTTGTTATTCATTTGGATTCAAGAGAGCACACCAAGTACAAATATCATCCAAATGTCAATTATCTTTGTCGCTAATGCACATGCTGTTCCTGAGTAGTTTTTTAAAAACACATTAATTTTGGATTTTACAGTTATGTCTAAAAGTCAAGTTCAGTTTGAGTTTTAGTGGCTAATTTATTTATTTATTCATTCATTTATCTTGCAAATATTTTTTTATATACAGTCTATGGCAAATATGCAGTTGTTAAAGTTTAATGATTCAATTTCAAAATTTATATTTTACTGCGTGATTTACATGAATTGTTTTAGTGCCACTGGGCTACAGAGCAGCCAACAGCTGGTGTCTTTGTGTTGGCAATGCGTTACTTTTCGCAACTGTTGCAGATTGCTGTCAGCCTGAAATCCCAAACATTACAGTCAGGAGAATAAAAGCCCGAATGTGCTTGGGCTCACACATTGTTGTTTAGTGTTTGATTTGGTGAGCTGCTAAGCCACAGGCAGTGATCTGACTCGAACTGGAATCAATCACCTCTGCTCTCAGGGCTGAACATTTAGTTCTGTTAGAGTTCAGTGGGATGAGATGCGTTCTCGTGTCCAGGCCACCCAAATTTCAACTAAACAGATAGTCATTTGATTTGTTTAATTATTTTGTTTAAATAAAACTGAAATTGCTGTTATTGTCTTTCGTTCAAAAGGAGTTTGTCAGCATTGCAACTGAATCCTGTTATGTGTTTGGTTATATAAGCTGTATAGTTGTAAGTTTCGAAAAGTGATTAACACAAAGTGTGTTAGGTAATAAGCACAGGCTGTTAAGAGCAGGAAAGACCTCCTGTGTTTTCTCTTGATTATAGACTTTTGTTTGTCCGACACTTGAAAGCACAGCAACCCATTAACAAAAAACACAGTGATAAAAAACAAGCCTGGCATCTTTTCAGGCAGCCTTGCCAGTCATTGACTGCAGAGATGCGGTGTTAACGTGGCATACACTCTGCAGGGCAGCCTTGCCCGAGTCTGTCTGGCTTCCTGCATATACACGACTCTTTGTGAGGCTAGCTGACTGAGCTAGCTCCCTTGCTGCGTTCGTTTCCTTGTCTCGGTTTGCAGCCCTGAGGTGAGATCTTAGAGCAGCGCTGAGGATCATACAAGGACAGGCACATCTGGAAAGTCTAAGCTGGCTGCACTTGGCAGTTATCAAGCTGGTGCTAATGGAAAGCAGGATTCTGCCTACCGCTCTCACTGCCTGCTTAGCATTAGTAATCTTAACATACTTCCATACTCTCCCTGTCTGAGCATGCTTCAAAACATTGTAATCTTTTTTTCCACCTCCAATATTTACAATATATTATTAAAATTTGCTGGCAAGTTTCAACACAAACAGACTCTTTGTGGTTATAATGTCGAGACAGCAGGGCAAAATTTACAAGAGAGAATTATATGCTTAGACTAAACGGACTCCGAAAGTTATGTTTTGCTTGCATTATATTGTCTGCAAAATCAGTGCATGCTAATGTTAGACATGCTGTGGCTAATACAGCATGTTCTGTATACATATAGCTGCTGCACAGTAAGAGAGGTTGTTAGTGGTTTTAAGAATGAGTAAAGACACAAGGCGCTAGTTATTTTCCCATCCTTTGGAAGCCAGAATAAGTGACATGTCAGTCACATGGCATTGCATTTGTGAAGGAACTCTGCAAGACTACTTGAGACTATATAGTGTGTTTATTTAAGCCTTTGCAAACTGCATGCTGTGTGGCTTTTTGTCCGAAGTGTGCCAGTATTCACCGATCTAAAACGCACCGGTCATGAATCTTTCCTTCCATGTCCTCGCACATGACCTAAAAACCACAACTGGCGGTTCACAAAGTACAGAGCCAGAGGCAATACCATGACGTCTTGGGATATGCAGGGTCATTGCCCCTTTCCAAGCTGTCCAAGGCCTCTTCTCTTCTCCTCTCATCTCAGTCTCAGCTCACCCATGTCCCAGGGCTGCAGGCCGGGAAAGGTGAGCAGGTGTGACTGAAACACTGAGCCCCATTCAGAGGAGAAGGCCACAGGGCAAAGAGGGGCAAAAGATTTACACCGTGTCCACATCTTCACTGTATGTTGAGATTTACAGCCTAACCCAACCCAAAGCAGATTTAGAACTGAAGACTCCTCAACTTTTTTACAGGACAGTCCGTTGTTTTCAAAGCAGGCTGATATATTTAAAGGGAATACCTGAATGAGCAGCAGGCAATTCCTTGAATTCGTCCCTACAGGGATTTATGATTGTGGCCGTAATTTTAAGGAGGAGATGTGTCAACATCTTGCAAATTTGGCAAGGTCCTGCGATTGTAAATACTTCAAAATGACCACAGTTACACAGATACAGAACCTGATAAAAATTTGAAATTGTCATAGAATATCTGAAATAGTTTATTTTAATATCATGTTTCACACAACCTGACATTTTGGATCATTCCATTAATTTTCCATTTTTTCCTAGTCTCAGAGTGTTTCACTGTAGTTTTTCTTCTCATCATCCGTTGTGTTTCTGTCTCAGCACCGACAGGACAGTGAGGCTGCTATGAAAAGCACTGTTCAACCCTCAAACAAAAGGCCTCCGTTTATTTTCAGCGATCCATGGATGTCAACCAAAAATAAACCAAAACACGGCCAACATCTCTTTTTAATGTCTGCTAGATTGTGAAGACAGTCTCCAGCCTAAACAAAAGGCCTTGAAAAATAGTGTTTGTGTCAGTTGTTTAGGACTGTAAAAAACCAACATGTCCTGTTCTCAAGTTTCTGAAAGCAATGTTTATGGTCCGTGCTTCTGTGTTTGCCTGAATCCTAACAAACATATATATATTTCCCCCCTGACAACTCTTTGGTTTGCATCTGTTCAATTAAACAGATTAACATTAATCTGTTTTAAAAAATTCTGTTATGGACCATTTGCATGATAAGAGCACATGCATTTCAAAATTCACTGTGTCAGAGGAGCACAGTAACATCTGTAATGTTTGTTTTTAGAAATAAAATAGTAGAATTTAAGTGTAGACTTCCACTCAAAACCTTCAAGATATGCTTTTATAGTTTACATTTTAGAAGTCTGTGAATGTTAAGGGGAAAACTGGGTCAGAGTTTTTGTGATTAAACAATATTAATGTGATGTCAGAATAAGCTGGAATATGCTCAGTAGCACCCCCTAGAAGCCACATCAAGGCAGTTATGAATAATTAAACATGTCAAGCTTTTGAACTGTTAGCATATTGCACAATACAGAAACACTGATTTTTTTTTTTGCACATGTGTTTGTGCTTGTGATCAGGTTGTTTTTCAAAAACAAAACACTGTTTGAAATCAGTGCATTTCTGGTCATCCAATACTATTCCAGTGACGCAAAGGTCTCTTTGAATTAAAGCCCGTACAGTTTACTCTCTCTCTCTCTCTGTCTGTCAGTAGTCATAATGATGAGTAACTATGCATCACTAGTAATTACAGTACTATACTGTCTTATCATCTTTCTTTGCTGTCTATAACTTGAAGAAAAGAGTCACCTTAGACCACCAGCTCTTGTTTTGGTTTCCGGACAAAGTGAGGCGAGACAATATCATTATTTCTGCCTCCAAGGGAGCAAAGACCAAAGGAAATACCCGAAGTTCCTGTAAGAACCAAGCCTGACTGTTCCCATCCTTTTTAGATAGGCAGTGGAGATCTGTATCATATTAAATGCCTTGTGTGCCCTTTGTAGTTGAGTATCAGTAAGCTGCAGTGCTGGATCTGCTTTTCTGATTTCATCTGGAAAGAAACATGTTGAGGTGAGCATTATCCAGTGAAATTTTCTTTATAATGATAAACAGGCATGGCCTTTCCTAAAGAAAATGAAAAGGAACAATAGTTATCTCCTGATCTTGTCAAAATCTTCCCTGCTACCTTTTTATTCTCATTTCGACCGTTTTTAGAGGAAAAAATTAGGACGCATGAAAAAAATGCCTCAATGGTGCCATAGAGACTGGGAAACTTGTAAACCTCTGGGCCAGGAGTGTATAGGAAAGTATGCAGTAAAATGAGCCTTTATAACAGGCGAGAGGTGGATTGAACGAAAGCCAAACTGATGCAGGGAGGAACCAGAGCCAGACACGAGGACTCGGGCTGCTAAACAGTAGGCTGGGGTTTCTAGCACACTGAATTATTACTGAAAAAAGTGTTTCTTCAAGTTTTTGGGTGCAAAAGTTAGTCAACTAACAGCTCAAAAGAGGTAAAAAAAGCATAAAAACAAGTTTTCTTTAAGGTGTTAAGCCTGTTGAATAACCAAAGTGGATCTAAAATATAGGCTAGCATGTCTGGTTTGAACTTCAAGGGTCAGTCAGGTGGCTAAATGACATTCAATAACAATGCTCTTTCTTGTTTGGCCTGATTTAACTAATGACTAATGCTAATTTTCTTGACAGCATACAAAAACGACTCTATTATTGGAGGCATAAAATGTACATTTGAAGTCAATAACTTATATTTGCGATATGTCTAGACTTTGGTAACGATAGGTTATAACTTTTTAATGTAAATCGTGTTTTTTTTATCTGACTGTAGCTTTTATTTAGTGATGTTTTGGTTACACCGCTATTCAGCGTTCACTGTAGATGGTTTGAACCTTAAACAGACAACAGAATCACATTTCACTTTAATTTACTAATCTTGGTAACATTAACAGATATTTAATGTCAACATTTAGGATGTCATCATGGTTAGTGTTACACAAAGTACCAGCAGCAGACTTCATGTTTTTTTTCAGGCAGAGTGGAATATGTATGACAGATGACTGTAGATGTATTTCCTGCAGATGCAATTATTTCAAATTAAAACATAATTATATAATAATTCATAGAAATAAACTTTTATGTCTGTCTCATTCTTTCATGATAATGTCCTACCTTGTATTCTAATAGTTGGCAGTTTAATAAAATGTGGGTGTTTGATTTTCATACACTCTGAGAGCTGAGGAATGTGACAGGAGGAAAAGATTGTGTTTTCTCTGGGCTTCCTGGGTTCATCACTCTCAAAGACTTCATAGCTAGTGATTGCTTCTTTCGTGAGTCCTGGTTATTTGTGCACAAATATGCATGTATGTTGATTTAAAATACTACATAGATCTTAGAGTTGGGACATGAATTATCCTGCAGACATCCCCTTTCGTCCCTCATAAAATATACAGCTCAGTGTCCCCAGACCTCCATGGGCTTATGCACTGTATAGTAAATTCACAACCAGGCCACAACAGACATCACCGGGGTTCCATCATCATATTGTCTGGAGTAGCACTCCAGAGATTTTGGCCTTTGTGGTCAACATTTTCTTTTCTGTTTTGCTTCCATGATAAGCTGACAGAGTCAACCTGACATAATTAGTTGTCTGGGGTTTGTTTGGGTTGTGAATTGCCGCTGTGGTGTCAATCAGCAAGAAGCTGGCAGCCAATGAGACAGCTAGAAGCCACATTAAAGGACAGGAGCGGCTTCTCTGCCGCCGACCACATTCACTGCTCAGTCGCTTCCCATTGTTTTTCCTCCAGGACCTGGCAACCACAGCCGCAGACTTGGACCTAACAACTGCAGCCAGAGCTTTGGTCATATTTCTTCTCACAATTTGTCCCCTGTTACACCATGAAATATTGGATTTGTGTTCTCGGAGTGAGTTTTAATGTGTCAAGATTCAAGTTAGGCCTGTAGTGTATAGGTCATACATTGTGGAGAAAGATGTAATATGGAAATGTTTTATTGTATTTGTGCCAAAGTAGAGGATAATGTTTACAATCATACTTGCTGTGTGCATAACACAAACTTTAACAGTGTCATGCAAACATGTGAGTGGCACTGCTAGAGAGTCACATTCACTTAGAAGAATAAACATAGCTGCTTTGCACTTAAAATTATGAGGCCAGGCATAGACAGGGAGCCAGGCTGTCTGAGTACACCTTCTTTTAGTCGCAGGGAAACTCTCGGCACGTGCAGAAACAGTTCACCTTACAGGTCAACAAGCCTAAGTGGGGAAAGTTGTGGAAACACGCAAAATAGAAACAAGGAAGCGAAACTGTGGCTGTCAGGACACCCCTCCCTCCCAATGGAGATATTTTTACGACACTCCCAAGGCTATAATCGCGGTCTCTTAACTATGTCTTTGGGATTGTTGAATGGAAGTGTTTATCTGAACCCCGTGGAGAAGTGACAGGAATAGCCAAAGGCAGTATAACATGAAACAGCTCTCTGCCGGCCAGAGTGTAGCTAGAGTTAGACTTGGCTATTTTGGGTCAGGAACCTCTGCGCTCATTTTAGAGCCTTTCCAACTGGCCCTGTCTCTAATCAAAGGATCAAACCGCTTTATTCTGAAAATGGGCAATTACAGTACCAACTACATAAAAATGGCATCAAAGACCTCAGCAGTTAAATTTTGCTGAGTTGTTGACATAGTGGGATTTTTAGCAAAGCTACATCGTTTTTTAGGAAAACATGCTGACAAGATATTTTTCACATTTAGCGCGAGGTTGACGTTTCACTTTGTTGACTTTGAACAACCGTGGAGGTTCAATACTTACACAATATTTACATTCTTGCATTTATCAGTATTTGATCTATGCTGACAAGCCCGCCAAGAATGTATTTTCTCTGTTGATTTAAAGTTGTACATGGGTACCCCATCCATTAAAGTCACCACATCACAGCTGGTTTCAGTTCTGAGCAGCATCCTCAAACATCTGCATACATACATAGTTCATCTTTCCAGACAAGTTTGCAGTATTGACAACAGCTTTAAGGTTGCTTCTCTCTGCTGATACCAAAATGAAGTCCCTGTGCATGTCTCTGCATTAGTTTTACTGTGATTCGCATGTGAGATTTGAACTAAAGAATAATAAACTGCATGTTTTCAAATCTAATTCACAATTATTGCTAATACACAATTCTAATTCATCTAAAAGTCAGAACATGTATAAAGTAAATTAGCTTGAAAACCTGTTCCCTTCTGAAATCCACCATCAGATCAAGAATATTTGGAACAAATAGATTGAGATTTTCCTTTTGCATTGTGCACTCATAAAAAAAACAAAAATCTAATAGGTCAAAATACAAGCCCTTAAACTGACCCATGGTTGTTGACTGACAGTCAGAAGCTGCTTGACATTCATGGGCTCAAAGTGGACAAAAAAAGCTGCTTCATTAATCAAATTTGTTACCTTGTTTTGATGTTCTGCAGAATGTTTGAGTCCTTGGTTGGACTACATTGGGTTGTGATATTAGCTCACGCAAGCTTCCCCCTCTTCACCCAAACAAAGTCCATAGGGGTCCCCCGTGAGAGGAGGTCAGTCCCGCTCTGAGAAACACTAAGCTCAGTGACACGGCTGTCAAACAAAATCTCTGCGCTTCCCTAAGTCCTGGTTGCCAGGGGTGAACATCAGGAATGTCACCGGGTGACAAAGGACGATTAGTGGCCTGATTTCTCCATATGCTGACGTTTGTGAGTTTTCATGTGTTGTATGGGAATTCTTGGCATTGAGGTTGGTTTGGATACCACAATGGGTCCCAAAGGTTCTCTTTCAGACACTACACTCAAAGGATGTTGCTGAAACACGTGAAATTTTTGTCTCAATCTGACAAAGCAGAGAAAGTGGCTGGATAACGGTATCAATTCCCCTTTTCATTATGGGCTGCTGTTTAAAGAAAGTGTTTATCTATGTTGCTGTTACTGTAACAAGTTACTGTACAGAGTCAATTTACTTAACGTGCAATATGGCTTGTGCCTCCAAATGACTACACTGTCTGATAGTAGATGTGCTCCACCTCCCCTGAAATAAATTTCGCCTAAGCTAAAACCACAAGAAATATCACAGTTTTGGAAAAATGGGCAGTCTGGTCACATCTGAGTGAGGCAATTGTTTGAATTGTGATCTAGGAATGTGTTGACATCGTTGTTTTTAAAATGCAATGTTTTCATTTTATTTCGTTGACCCAGTCTCATTAATGTCAAGCAAAGTCTGCTTGACATTGATGAGAGATTGTCTGCTTGACATTAATGAGATTATGTTTGTTGCTAAATTTTGGACCCAAAACCCAACAGGGCCCATGTGAAACCTACTGGAACTGACCTGATTAATTATTTAAAAAAAGACCCTATGCAAACACGAGGACTGTGAAACCTGATCCCAATAGACCCAGTCACAACGACACCTGATCCAAAAGATGTAATTTTTCTTGCACTTTACAGATCACACTGTGAGGGGTGATGATTGTGATATACAGTGAGATCAGAGCTAATAGCAAGTCCACCTGGATCCATTTTGGTATTAGGTAAATTGACACACAGTACCGAGAAGTTGGGCAATACAACAGAACTAAAAGAATTAAAACAGCATTAATTAATATATATTAGTATGAATGGAACAAATGTGTGAAAAAAAAGTCTCTAATTGTTAATAGTTACTCTGAACTTAACATAATCTTCACTGCAGCTATTTTGCTTACCCTTTCTCCTCTAACAATTGAATTATTGGCATGGTTATATGCAGGAAGTGCATGTGAAGCTCTATAGAGCCGATTATAACTTTATATAACCAGGCTGAAATGCCAATAAAGTTATGAAAATCTTTGCCCCAGAAGGCACTCCTGTTCATTCCATATAACACACAAGGTCCTTGTTTACAGGATGAATTCTTATGCTTTTAAAATGACCCTTTGTTTAGAATAACGAATCTGTTTGCATGCTCCAGGGACCCAATCTGATTAACTTGTGTTACCACAGTAGCTACTCATGTTGATCCAGTAGTTAATCTTCACCGAGTGGGTGTTTTAGGACTTACTGGTAAGGCAAAGCAGACTGTAATCACCTTTCCTGAACTGTGAGTCTGCGCAATGAAGCGTTGTAAACCACTTTTGGTCAAGTCTCGCCCTGATCTGATCCTCTGATATGGCATGTGTAAGCAGCAGTTAGGTGTTTGCTTGTTTTTTTTGTCAAAATGAGTTTGACGTGGGGAGTGCAGCCTGAAACAAAGGTCTTAATCTACCTGCAAAGAGGGTTATTTTTCAGACAAACAGAAACATTTCGTACTGCAGATCAGGGGTTTGAATTCACACTCAGGAAGCACGTAATTGATGGCATTGTGCTGGAATTCAACATTCGCAAAGCTTTCACAGTAAAATATTTAGCATTGCCTAAAAATGATCTAAAATTGAAAAAAAAATTCTAGGAACTGATGATGGAAAGATATACTAAATAATAAATACTTTTAAATTTGGCCCTATAGTTACTAGGGCTAGGTATCCTTTACATATTTAAATACTATTGCCAGTACAGTATTAACATTTTGATACAACACCAAAATAATACTTTTTTTTTTTTACCATACCTTATTATGAATGTATAAAATATGACCAACAGATCAAAGAACCATAAGAGAAGCAAACATTTTCAAATGTCCTTACTCAAGTATTGAGCCCCAAAACCACAAAAAGGTAGTACAAGGTTTTCAGGCAAGTAAATGGACAAGTGAAAAATTAGTTAAATAATTAAAATGTAGGGTAAAAATAAAAATTAAAGCTTATATTTTCCCTCAACTTCATCAATTAATACAACAAGTTAAATCAATAATACTATTTCTGTATAGTAATTAACAGTGTTATTAATTAATAACATTTGAACAAATATAACATTTGCAAAATTATTATTTTAATTAATCAATAAATATACAAGCCTACAAACCTGGCCAGATGTTCTTGGCCAATTTCTGGTACTGTGCTATGAGCACATTTTTGTACCAATAAAGTATTCAGGTTGAATACTCACCCCTACTATTTACACAGGTTTTAAATATTAGCTACTATATGTTCACAGGCTATAGTTCCAAGTTTAGCCTCAGCCTTGTATGCATAAGCTTTTTTGTACTTAGGTGTGTAAAACCAATTAGGTTAACCTTTGGCTAGAGGGGGGACGCTGTCTGTGAATTCTATTAGCACCCATTTACCACCTGGAACACCCTGGAGCTGTGGTATTCTCCCCCATTAATAGCCAAGTGGTTTGTGCCAGACCTGGAGCAGGCCGAGCAGGATCACATCTGGCCACTGCAGCCACAGCCTGGTTATACTGGGCACGTCTGACATGCCTGCCTCTCTCTCTCTCTCTCTCATATTGGACTTTAATTGCATCCAGGCCATCCAGTAGCCGACGGAGAGGGGTTTCCTCAGGCTGGTCGAGAGAGTTGGCCCAGTAGCAGCAGTTCCATTTCACTCAAATTAATGTGAATGGCAGAAGGAAAAAACACAGATGTTGTTATGTACACACATGCTGAGGCTCGAACAAACACACACACATACACACACATACAGACCGATCCACTCTCGCTTGCACAGATTTTACAGCTCACAGTAAAAAATAAATATTGCTCTCAGTATGACTCCAACATTAAGTAGAAGAGGAGGTCGTTGGGGGAAATTTCTCTTTAACAGCTGTCAGTTCCAATCTTATTTTTCATTTAAAATGTAGCTTAACTATTGTTTGGTGAACCTGCTGAACTTATCAGTGGCCTCGTTTTATGTGCACAGTATTCCTTAATAGTGAGAGCTGATTCATGCAAATAGCACAATAGGGAGAATCTATGTTCATGTACAGCAGGTCAGTGTTGGTGATGTTTTAACTTAAAAACCTTGTGTCAAAGAGTTGGAAAGTTACGTAAGATGAAGTTTGGTATACATCTCCTTTTGTACCTTTTTTCCATCCAACCATCCTTCCTTCTCTTTTCCTCCAGCTATATAATATCCCAAGTTATCTGTCCTTCCTTTTTCCCTCTTCTAATTTGCACTGTCATCACCCCTTAAATTTATTTCACTCTTTCCTCATACCTTCTTTTTGAAGGCACAAGTACAACACTGATTCACATATTATAAAACCAATGACAATTAATGACAGCACTGGCATCTGATCAGTTCCCATCTGTGTTAAGATAAACTTCAGTCACCCACTGGGGAGGCATTGTCTCTGTCCAGTGAAGCACACAGAAAGGCGACAACAGAGCATGTCAGTGGAAGTGGAGATAAGTAGAAGCTGATGTAGCGTGGTGACCCTGCTCAGAGGGCAGTGTTGACTGACGCACAGTGGTGTCGTGTGCAGACAGAAGCAAGTCAAACAAGGGAATATCTCGTTAACTCTTTCCAGGGGAGCTTTTTGTAATACAAAGATTCATGACTCAAAGTTATAACGTCTACTGACATGTACAAAATATCAAGGGGACTTGCTGTTTTCACAAAGTACTCTGAGGTTAACACAAGTTATTATTCAGTATTTGATCTGTTTGTAAAGAGAAGCAGACAAAATTAGAGAAGGATTTTTATGCTATTGACTGTGCAAAAAGGGCAACTCAATATCAGGAAGATACCCCTGAAAATATTTTCTGAAAATACAGTTGATTTGTGTTTGTGTGATGCAGGTCAGTGTTGCTGAAATGTTCGTATCTGAACAAAAATGCATACTGTTATTTTACACACACACACGTATAGGCCCAAAAAAACATGCACAAACAGGACCTATATACATGCATTAATTTATGGAGAGATGCCAGATTGCCTCATAGAATAGAGCCGTGAGCAGTTAGGGGTTCAGTGCCTTGCTCAAGGGTACCTCAGTTAGAGCTGTACTTGAACTGGCTACTCTCCTGTTCCCATGCCAACAGTCCCTACAGACTGAGCTATACAGAGTAAAGTAAGTAGAATAACTAAAAGATTTGATTTATTCAAGTTTTACTTAAAAGTGCAACCTCTGTTACCTTATCAAGGAAATTAGGACTGTGAGATGCAGTTGAAAGCTCCCACTAAAGCTAGTAAGCAGGCCTTGAGTTAACATTATTTTCTTGAAGTTTGAAGAATGAATTTTCACACTCAATCATTATGACATTTAGGATTCTGTGTCTCACAATTTGGAAACACTGAGTTGGATGAATTGTTGCATAGCAACATTAAATTGACTTGTTCTATGTTTGATATATGATAATACATAATATCAATATTTTCTTTGTTGTACACCACTCTGTGATAAAGATTTTTGTTTGACTTGTCTATGTTTTGCATTGATTGCCGTAAAGCACTTTGTTACCTGTATTGAAAAGTGCTATACAAATAAAGTTATTATTATGATTATAAATGTTTTAATGGGGCACTTAAAGTTATTTCAATAAGAGCATGTGTAAAAACAAAGTAATCCAACAATTTGAAATTCATACAGATAAATGAGGAAGTAGTAGTTTAGTTAGTAGTTTAGTCAGTCTACCTACTGTCTCTCATGCTCTTCTGGAGGCTGGGACCACACACTTCTGACCGACAGCTGTTTCGTTTTTTGGCTCTCACAAACCCTATCAAGCTCATTTGTGGTTGAGTTATAGCACCCACTCCCCTCCACATGGCCCGCTCAGCTCTGGATGAACCCTCACATGAACAAACCAGCTACATGTTTAAATGGATAATTTCCACACTGATAATCACAAACCAAGATCTCTGTGGTAGATTAGATCTAATTCCTTGGCCTCATTAAGACTGGAGACACATTTGAGTCTAATTTCTTTGGACAAGTTTACAGACATGATGGCTTAACCCTCATCAGGCAGTGCGCTTTAAATGGCTTCATAAGTGGGGATGCTGACTCTTCAGCACATTTAAGCCCACTGTGTATTCTTTGGTCACTGTTTTAAAGCAAAGGCCGCACGCATGCTTTGAGGTGATGGAAAAATGAGAGCAATTCTCTGCCTTTTTGTGGTCGGCATCCTCAAACTCTTTAATTCTTAAATTGCTGTGTAGATAACACCATAAATGCATGGTTGCTAAGTGAGCGGAACACTTTAAATGTTAAATGATGTAATTATAGGAGCTTTTGGGATAAAAATAGCGAGTATGTAAGTGTTTTGGTACAGTCGCTGGGATGTGGGACATATTTTTATTCCTATTACCTCCATGTTCTTTTCAAATGACTCTGCAGGTGCGTTTGGCTTTTTCCTCTCCACTTTGGCTTTAGATAAATTCTAAGGTGTCAATCTGTGAAAGAAATGGAAGCTTTGTAAGACCACTAGGGATGAAAGATTAATTGCATTTGCAATATAGTCAAATAAAGTTAAGTTACCTTCTCTTTAAACCACAGCTTACTGATAATCAACTTTATTGTTCAGATACAATTTTATACACACAGTACAATCTACATTTAACCCATCATAAATAGGAGCACTGGGCAGCGATTGTGCAGTACCCTGGGAGCAGTCAGGTTCAGGGCCTTGCTCATGTGCACCTTTGGCAGTGGTCAATGCTGAACTTGAACCAGTTCCCAAGCCAAATCCCCACAGACTGTTAGTTTTGAACATACAGCTACAGTTTTTGTAGCCTGTATAGTGTTTTTGATAATTCTGATGATCACCATTAGCGACATTTACTAGTCATTCAGTGTAGCACCAACATTAGCCTGATTTTCACACTTTAGCTAGTGTTAGGTCACTAGGGCTCTTTTTTTTTCACTCTAAACATGCAAAAAAGTGATCAACGCAGGCCCCCTCTCTAAGACGGTCCACTAGAGTGAAAAAGCGAAGTAACTAATGTAAGGATGAAAAAGCACTATAAGGTGATCACTTAGCGGTGACGGTAAACTGTAGAGGTGACAGGAAGTAAAACGAACATATATCACATTACATTGTGCAAGTCGAGAATTTAGTTACAAGAGGAAGAGGAAAGAGGAAACAATAGTCACACTTGTGTTTTATATGGCACTTAATTTGTAAATTAGCTCCTCAGTCTGAAGGTTACTGCTTTATTTCATAAATGTGTATACATTAGTGATGCTTTTAACAGAGGTGGGCCGCTATACAACTAGAGCTGTCGCGATAACCGCAAAATTGAAATACTGCGCTATTGGTCAAGCAGCAACAACCACAGTGTTCATATTGTACACTTCAGGTCGTGTTAAATTAATAAATGAGTGCTTCAAAAGTTCCACAACTGTAATGAACTCTGTAACGATTCAGGGATGGATTGCCATGGGCGTGATCCAACTTCAAACTTGGAAGCTGTAAGTGTTGCCATGTATTGTGTTGTTTTACTGTTTATTTTTAAGGTTAGCTAACTTGGCATTAGCATATTGCGCGGCTAATGTGGCTAGCAGGCTCGACAATGTTGGACTAACATTGTGATCCTGAGGGACAGTCGAGAGAAACTGAATAGTAAGCCTCATTTGAAGCTCGCTAACTAACGAGCGTAGTGTGTCGGATGCCTGCAGCTGTTTCTCATGTTGCTTTCTGTGGAAATTTAGTTATAATGTTACCACAGCACAGTGGTTAGTTGCGGATGTAAATTACTTCACCGCAACAGATCTATATACAACACTACAGTAAAAGACTGTAATTCTAAAAAAAAAATTGTTTATTAATTTACTGTCAATTATCTGTTTTTTACATCTGATTCTCACCAAATATCACTTCTCTAACTAGTATTCAGCTTCAGTTCCCAATGTCTCTCTTTACTCCCCAGCTGACTTACCTGGCCTCCTTCATTCAACCATAAACTCTCAAAGTCTCTGTGTAATTATGAGGGGTGTCCCACTCCAGCAGATGACAGCTGAAACAGTTTAGTGGCTGAAGGTCAATGATTATTTTTCTACTACTGAGCCGTTTGATGACACAAACAGCAAAGTGTACAGTAGATGAAAGACGCCGGACAGGATTGTACCATTACAACCCATCGTAGGTTTGTACAGATGTTACCCTGTCATTTTCTGAGTCTGCCAACCTGACCCAAGTGAATTAGGATACAATGTCTGTTTCCTGTGAATGGGAAGCAGCCAGTGTTTTGGATTGTGTAGCACTGGATCTGGACCTGAATGCTCATGGTAATGGTTTGCGTAGTCATCAATGGTATGTCTTTATAGAGAAAACTGTGGTGATTGAAGTTAACTGACAGACAGAAAAAATTGGCCCCAGGTAATTTTGGGAGCAATTTGATAGGTGTATTTTTACATATAAAAGTTGCTTTATGTGCCTTTAAAAATGTATAGTGCTTTCAGTACCCCTGAAATTAGTTTCTGTCTGCTCAATTCCTTCATTTATAAACCATACACGGTTCATTAAGGAACATCTTACAAGACAGAACAGCATATTGTCTGTGTGCATGTGTCTGGCTACAGTACTGTATAAGGAGCCCACTGTTCTTGTAAGCTGCCACGTTCTTGAGCAGTAGCCTGTAAGTTCTCCAAGGAATGTTAGTAATTAGCTCAGTAATCACAAGCTTTAGGAAATCTGCAAGAAAACAGACTTTATCGCTGTGTGAAAGTCTTCCGTCTGCACCACTGTGGCTTTCTAAAGGCTGGTTTTATTGTGACATTAAAGCTAGCAACATATCAACAGGTTACAGTATGTAGGGCGCGCAGAGCAGGGCCCAGTCTGAGAGGAGTTTTACTAGAAAGCTGAAGAAAAGATTCAGAGTTGAGGCTGAGTCTGTGGTAATCAGATCATAAAGTGGAAGGCTACACACCCCTTTTAAATGTTCTAATTTTTATTAAGGCCAGCCTAAACAATTGGATTAAAGTTTTTCACTTTTATTTGGATTTCCTCAAATCAAAGCCTCATATTTTATGTTTATTGCAAATGGCTATTATATACAGCATAATATGAATTAAATATTGTTTGTGAGACGAATTGGGAAAAGGAGCTTAGCTGATATTCATATTACTCTTCTAACATTGCTCTGACTCAGCTTAGATTAAATCCATGCTGTGTCATAGTTTCCATTAAAACAATCCAACTGTTGATGCTAAAAGCACCAAAGTACCTGCTGAAGTAGGTGTTGATATACAGAACAATAACCATCTATTCCAGCATTTAGCTTAGCAATTATGAAAATTGTGCCCTACAATATATGTAGCATAGAATCAGGAACACTTTGTTTACCAAATTCCCAAAGATAACGTTATGGGATTTGGTCTTAGTGGCCCTGATGTACAGACAACACCATGTTACCAACATTCTTTACTAATATGTAATGGCGATAAGGCATCTCACACAGGGACAGTGGAAAGAACAAAAGTTGACTGTTTATCTTTTAACATAAAGTAAAAGATGACCATTTTAGAGCTGCAAGTAATGATTATTTCATTTTTGATTCATCATCAATTAATGTTTTGATAATGTATTTTGATTAATTGATAAATCATTTATAGAGGTGAAATTATGACTCAATTAAATGATTAGCTGATTAACAGAAAATTCATCAGCAATGCAATTTTGATAATTAATAACTTGCTTAGGTCATATTTTAAGTCAAAATGACAAAAAAAAAAAAGAATGGTGCCAGCTCCTCAAATGTGAATATTTTCTAGCTTTCTCAGTCTTTAATAAAATAAAATGAATATCTTTGGGTTTTGGTTGCACAAAATAAGCTATATGAATATGTCCTCTTGGGAAATAGGAAATTGTGGTTTTTCACTATTTTCTGACATTTTATTGAAGAAAGTGTCATATTAATCGTTAAAGAAAATAATCGTTGTAGCGATAATCATTTAGTCTTTAAACTGTCAGAAAAAATCCCATCATGCCCATTAGTCCAAGGTGACTTCTGCAAATTGCTTTCTTTTTCACTGTCAAAAATGCTAAGATATTAAATTTACAATGGTTAAAAAAAGATAAATTTACTTGCTAGTGTTTTCAGTCATATAGCAAGTGACAGATGAGCAAACAGTGACAGGTGAGCAGAAGATGATTAGATAAGAACTCCATTGTTCATTACTTCTGTCTTCTTTCAACAGGTAGACATAAATCTTGCTTGATATTTGAGCATTCCTCACATTCCCAATTATGTAAGCAGCAGGTATGGATCTCCTGATCCAGGCAATCATACAACTTCCTTTTTTTTTTTTGTTAAGGTGGACAGAAACAGGAATGTGGGCAGGTGTCTTTGATAAAAATGTAAAATTCTACAACAGCCTTAATAGACGGAGCACGGAGAGATGTCTATCAACTCCTTTTGGTTTGTCTCAGACAGACCTGAGTCATACTGTAGTGCTCCAAGGCGGCTTCTCAAGGGGGTTCTCTGTTATTCTTCTTGACTGAGGACTTGGCTTTCACCCACCTGGCTGAGGACTCGTGATGCAGTTTCTCATTTTTGTTTTGACTGATTTGTGGTGCAAGCTTCTTTGATGCAGGGGCCATTGTCTAGAGCGAGTAGTCCTCATGGGATAACCACGATGTTCTGCAGAACTTTCTTCTGGGTTTTGAGTACAATACATGTTCCAGTTTCTCTCTCAAAGCATCTCAGCACTTTCAGTGTGTGTGTGTGTGTGTGTGTTTGTGTGTGTCACTGTGAAAAGAGAGAACAGAAACAAGGCAGCTCTCAATAACTACATGGACTCAGAGTGCTGTTTTTGTGCCAGGATTCCCACTCACACTACAAAAATGACAAAAAGCAGTGATGAACGGTCTGGTTTTTTTTCCACAAAAGGCTGCAGTGTCAGATGAGACAAGGACGGTGCTTTTCTCCCTCTCACAGTTTGTGCATCTACCACACAAATGTGACTGTAGTTACTCAAGCGAGCAGGTAAATTCACACCAACACAAAATGCCTCAAACCCTCCCTCACCTCTCTCTCTCAGGCTCTGGCAAGCAGGGGGTATTCTGAAGAGGTGGTCTGTGTGTGTGTGTGTGTGTGTGTGTGTGTGTGTCCATTATCAAGGCAACCCATCTCCCCTTGGTGCTGAGTGCTTCTCCAAGGTGTACAGTACAGGAAAGAGAAAAGACTCCATTATTCTACCACTCCTGACTCATGGCAAATGTGCAGCACTACCTTGAGCTCTGGTTTCTGTGGTCCTTTTGTCTCGCGCCACCGATCGAGGACACAAAATGGGTCTGGAGGGAACCCAACACTGCACCCTCACGTTTCTCATCGCCCCTGTAGAAGCTACAGTCAAAGGCATGAAAAAATATCGAAGCCAAAAGCATTTGCTATTTTATTAGCACATTTTTCATAAATAAAACTCATTATGCATATGACAAATGCTGTTTTTATGTACATACCTATTCAACGTGTATATCCATTACCTTTTTACCTGATATTAGATACAGTGTTCCCATCTCCCCTTATCCTTTAAATAGGTATTTCTCATTCACACTTCAAACTGTCCTGGGTGGGCTGCCCAGTAAAGAAATGCCACTGACCCAGAAATGTGAGCAGAATGCCCTCCTCTGAGTAGCTCTGCTCTGCAAGCATTGGACCTGAATATTACACGGGCCAATCACAGCAGAGGCTCGGAAGTGGAGCTTTTTGGTGAAGGAATGTTGCCGCTAAACACAGATTTGCCATCAGATATGTGTGGTACCAAATCTGACCTTCACAATCAAAGGGATACAGTACCTGTGCAAGATCACATGCCAGGAGCTGAAAGGATTAGTGTATATCTGCATATGTGCATGTTACTGCATGTGTTTTTAACTGTAGTTTCATCATAAAATGTGACTGACAAATACACTGATTACATCGTTTTCTGTGAATATTATCCTATATACTGCTTCATACTACTTTTATTAACATGTCTGAGAAGGTTTATTTACCAAACCCATTTTTCACAAATAACTCAAGGACAATGTTATATGCAACGTTCAACCTCACATTTGTTCTTTTTCATTAAGTCTTTTTAGAAGCATTCCAACCCAGGACCTTTTTTCTGTGTAGCAAAAGCTGTGGTACAGCAACTACTGCTGTCTTCACCTTTAGAAACTGCCAATAAATGTCCCTTTAGTAAAGCAGTTAACTTCTAGTGAACACGTGAAGACTGTGGTTGTTCTGGGCAGCTGATTCGAATGGAAATAAAAACATTTTAGCACAGTAAAATAAACTAAAAAATGTCTTTAATTTTAATCATGGTTTTGTACTCTGTATCATGCTAACTACACGTAAGTTGAATGTGTACAAATGTGAATACTGCACAGATAGTCCCTTGACTTGATGGCTCCATAAAAGCATATCCAGTTTTGTGTTTTTCCCCCTGTGATGCCCAGTGACATACTGGCACCCACTTGTTAGTCAGTTTTTCATGAGTTTTTTCCTCATCGACTTTCCCCACTTCCAACTGTCACACAGCCTGACACAGGCCCATGAGAGGCTTTTGCGACATGATTGGAAACACTGGGTCTGGCCTGGCACTGCAACCCTCACTAGTCACTTCTGCAAACCTTGTCTTAGCATCTGCAGGAGCTTGAGACCGGAGGTTTCTTTCTTTCTGTTTCTTCTTGGTTCGTTCTTTCCTGGCTCAGCTTTCCGGAGGATCTCTTGCTCTGAGAGTTCTGACAGCATAGGAAAATGGACACAAGCCAAACTTTTATCTCTTGTCAAATGTTTGAAAAGGCAGATTTTTAAGCATGGGTGAGGATGAACAATCAGAAACGGTGATATGTCTATCTACATGCTTGTACTTTTTCAGTGAAAAGAAAGCCACTTACAGAAACATGCCAAATAACAGCGGCCGATGTTTCAGAGCTTCCGCTATAGCGGATAGCTGGATAACGGCGCTGGTCATTGTTTACAGTCCGATTAGCAATCTTGCAATCCATCAGCTATCGTCTGATGACAATTTGAATGCAGATACATTTAAAAAAGCTAATAAAAGGCTAATCTCTAGGGTTCCAGAATGACGAAAAGCTTAATCGCCGTCAGACCATAGCTGACGGGTTCCGAGATTTCACGGCATTTCAATTAATGTGCTCTGCCTTCTACCCACGAACTGTTTAGCTGCATGCAACCAAAGCCTACTCAGATATGATTGGTCAATATTACTCGGACTAACGCTTCCGATACCAAAATTGTATCCCTTGACTGCAGATTCTGCATTCATATATTTATGGAGATTTCTTGCTGTTTAATAAAACCCGAAGGCTGAAAAAACAAGCACCTAAAAGCAATGAAAATGGCTTAAATATTACAGCCATAGTGGGTTACTGGACTTTTCCTGACCTTAAGGATCTACTTAACATGTAACCCTATGAGCTTCAGTCCAATCATGTCAATTCAAATAACTCTCAACTAGTATCAGACTTCATCCTTGTAGAGACACATAGACGAAACACAGGTGTCTCTATCTCAACTGTTTACATCTCTGTCTCTCACGCAATGCCTGCCTGTAGGGAAGTTTAGTGTCTGTGTGGAGACGTGTCTGCTACAGCTATCTCTAATATTTCACACCTCTGTGTGGAGAGTCAGGGTGGATGATTTGTGGTCAACAACAGAGGGAATACTTGACTTCCTCTAGGTTATTCATTGCTGTGAGCGTGACAGCCAGAAGACATCATGTCCAATTTCAGGGCAAACTCTGTGTCCCGAAGCCAACTTTAGAGCTGCCTGCGTTAATACTACAAACCTTGATGCTCTGCAAGTTTTGGAGAGGACTAGTTGTAGCTATAGTATTTCCAATAGCATTATGAACTCACAGTGGTATATAAAGATTGCACAAGCACTATTTAACAAAAGCAATAGATGAGCGGCTCAATAACATTATAGTATTATTATGTTTATCATTCATCAATCAATTTCTTCACATTATCCATTTCTTCCTTAGCCTAGCAACAGACCTGAAATTGCTAAGTTGCATGCTTTGTGAATTTTGCAGTTCATACAGTGCCTATAAAGTTAGCCCATACCTTGGACTATTTGATTGTTTTTCAACTTTAAATCACTGTCAATTAATGAAGCTTTTTTTTCATAGATTGACACATACACACACACACACACACACACACACACACACACTGTATTCACCCTCTAAGCTAAATGCTAATGTCAGCATGCTAACAAGCTTGCAATGATATTACTGACATGCTAATGTTTATCAGGTATCATATTTTACTGTGTTTACCATCTTAGCATGCTAACAGTTGCTAATTAGCATTAAACACAACACAAACACCTACAGATGAGGCTGATGGAAATGTTATTTGTTTTAAAGATATTTGGTCATAAAATAAAATATTTATCAATATTTATCAATAGAATTCAATATTAACGCAATGATGAACCCAGATGACAAATTAAGGGATCACCAATTAATCTTTATGTGTACAAATGTCATAGTAATCCATGATAATCCATAAACTGTTATCTGGTAGTCTTGTCTTAGATCTCACATGAATGACCTCAGTGTCTCGTTGACTTTAGCCATTGCATTGAGGCTATATGTTTTATTTATATTTCAGACTGGACCAAAGTGGTAGACAATGATCGACCGACTAATCGCTAGCATGGCTAGGGTTTTGCCAAATAATTAAAAAAAAAACAAGTGGCGTCAGAAAAAAAGAATACATCTGAATTAGGATACTTTCAGTAAAGCCAGGAATTAGTTTTGGTCTTATGTACATTTATGTTGGGCAGATCACCCCAACAGATGTACCTTTTGGAGTGCCGTTAAACCTCTACAGCTGGTCCCCTGGACATTAGCCTGTGATTTTGCAGTGACATTAATGTGCAGCTGAGTCATACTAGATAGTATAGTAGAGGTATACTGTATGTGCACACACTGTCTTTGCTGTGGCAGGATGATTGTTTGAAGCTGAGTCTGTAACCTGACACAAGGCAGAGGCCAGAAGGAATTACAGGCCATCGGATAAACAGAAGCTGTAGAGGAGTAGCAGGGCGTGCTCCCTTCAGGAAATTAAAAGCCATTGCTTCTTCCTTCAGTCTCCCCATCCCCTCTCATCTGCTGCCAGTTCGGTTAATGAATAGCACACTAATAATGTCTGGGGTCTTTCTTTTCTGCTGTTGTCTGTATAAGACATTCACCCTCATACTCATCATATCATTTAGAATAAAATGAGTCACTTTTCTTTTGAAGTACTGACATAATACTTCAGGTTTCATCAGAGATCCGAATTTATGGGAACCAAAAGGGACAACACCCTCCTTATATTTCAGCACCTCCTCAACTGTCATTCCTTTTGGAAGTTTGGCTACAATTTTTGGTGTTAATATTCAGGATACATCTGGACAATTTTAAATGCCCTAATGTCAAATGATACCTTGGTCACAGTGAAACAACACTTAGACTCTCCTTATCTCCTGTGTTGTGTAATTTCCGAATAAAACAGAATATGTGTGCGCACTATAGTTCCAAGAGGGATTTAAAGCAAATCCTTCAGATTTGATTGGATTGCTTAAAAATGGTTGTGGCTGTTTTGACATAATGTCAGCAGTGACCCCAATCATGCTCTTTGGTAAAACTTCTGTCAATTGACATTCAAACACACTCTTCCTGCTGTAATATTTATTTGCTAGCTAGTACCGCCACAAGAAAACGATTAAGTGCAGTATTATTTGATGCAAGAGATTTGCTAGTTGTCCCAAATCTCATTTGGCTTGAAAAACTTATGTACACGTTCCTGAGTTCAAAATAAGTCATCAACAATATATATTATACAAGAGATAACTGAAGGATTAACACATGGACACAGGATTAGAACTTGAATAATTTATTTTGTATTTTGTGGTGTCTCCTAAAACATGTCAAAATAAGGTCAAAACATACCGCATGATTTTGGAAACTTGACAAACGTCTGACAAAGCCAGCAAAGTTGCAAAGAATGATTTATAGGTCACTAACTTCAAATAATGAGTTAAGGTAAACAAAAAGATGTAGCACAGAGACAAGGAAAGCTGTGCTAAATTGTGAACCTTCATTGCAGGGTGCTCTCCATGGAAACCTGCGTGACTGCTCTCTTGTGTATACTTTCACATTTTAAAATTTTAATAACAAGCCACACATGAAAAATAGATTCTATTTCATTGTGGTTAACCTGGATAGAGGAAGACTTATAAAGTCAAGGAGAGCATGTGCTTGGTATTTCCACACTGCAGAGTAAAAGCAGGCATTTGGCGTTTGTCTCAAAGCAATAAAATAGGGAACAAGAACAAATTTCATCCATAATGGAATTCTCATCACAAAGTTGCCAACATGGTCCTCTTTGGGTTGTTGTGGAACATCTTGCTCTACCTGTCCAGAAGAACACGGAGGAAGAACAAACAGAAGTAATGCACAAAGAACACAGAGAATAACCCATATCGGTCAAAACCTGATATAATGTTGGTGATTAGTTTTCCATGGTTCTCATACCAGACACTCGAAAATTATCAAAAAAAATTCCCTTCATGCCGGCGATAGCCTTGAAGCAATTTCTTCAAATTTGGCACAAACATCCACATGGACTCAAAGATCAACTTATTTGAATTTGGTTTTCAAAGGTCAATAGGGTTGTCACGTTACCAGAAATGAAGTAGTCGATACCAATATCAGTGAAATTCCACAATTCTCAATACCAAATTTGATACCACATTAAAAAACTAAAACAAAATAACAAATCTTCTGTAGTTCCACATCAATCATCAACACAATCCATCGCAGGGGTAGTTCAACATAAGCCCCTCAAAAAGTTATCAGGTATAGCTCAATAAAATAGCAGAGCCTGCACACACACACACACACACACACACACACACACACACACACACACACACACACACACACACACACAACTCTATTCTGAGTGCAGCATCTTCTTATAACTCGGTTGCTGAAGAGTCATGTTGATATGTGATGTGGTGCCATAAAACATTATGCTTTTCTTGCCTGGGATTCCAGTGTTACGTACTGCAATACCAAGTGCTCCAGGCCCAGAGTGGTAATGTCATAATTACAAATTATTATTATTAAGTTATTTTAAGATATAGTTAGTATATAATGTTGTTTTAATGGGATTCAACGATGACATTTGTTTACTTGTCAAAGGTCAGCTTCAATATGACAACATAATGTCCTGTTTTTTGGCCATTATTATTTAACACCATCAGTTACAGAATGGGAGATTGTGACCATATTTCACAGCTGGTCGGAAAACTGATTAGGTGACACTTTTGACTCAAAGGTC
Organism: Micropterus dolomieu; assembly: GCF_021292245.1. Lineage (NCBI taxonomy): Eukaryota > Metazoa > Chordata > Actinopteri > Centrarchiformes > Centrarchidae > Micropterus > Micropterus dolomieu. Next base: position 20,715,864 of record NC_060159.1, read on the forward strand.
ACTGTCGCCTCAAAAGAGGTGTCAAGACTTAATTTAAGAATGAACTGGGCGATTCCAGACATCACACACATGTTGACTGGAACTACACAATGAGTAAACCATAACTAACACAGTACGGGCTTTCCTCCATCTTATCTAATGAAGGTTGAGGTCAAGTGCAACTGGACTTTGTTGAAGAAAACTAGAAGACGTTTTGTCCCTCATCCAAGAGACTTCTTCAGTTCTGACTGACTGGTAGGGAAACTCAGCTATTTAACCTCTGTGGGATTGTAAACTAGGATTATCGATAGCGCTGGTTCGTTAGTGGTGTGGTAACGACAGTCGTCATGGTCGTTAGAACCACCCGTTGCCAAGTCTGAACAACCATTGTTGGTGTCTTTACCTGAGGCCAGGTATCAGGATGAGCTGTCCAGGCTGGACCCTGATCCTTCTCACAAGAGGTGTTACAATAACTATCACAATAGAAAGTAAACTCAATGGCGTGTGTCTTTATTCCCCTGCAGCAAAGTCGCAGACATCACCACAAGGATCGGTACGTGATGTCACCGTTACACGGAAGCGCATCTGCCGGCTACACATACAGGTCCGTGTGTGGCGGTGGCGTCATTTACTGATCCTTCAGAAATGCTTGAGAAAATGTAGCGTGTGTGGAAGCTACCGCACTACTCAGCCAATAAAAAAGCTTTGTTACTGAAAAGCTATTTGATTCAGAAAATAGCGACACTACCAAAAGCTACTGAGAAATGTAGTTAAACTAGTAACAGCGCTACATGTAGCGACGGTACTGGCCAACACTGACTATAATGTTAGAATACATCTTTAATCAAATACATGTGTATCTGTTTAGCCAGTACATTTATTATAATCCTTCATTAATCAGTTCAACAATGTATATTCACTGGAACCAAACATATGTATCACCAATTAACTTCCATTTAGCCAAAATTACACTTTACATCTTCCATTCAATCACTTTCAGGGATTTACTACATGTGCTATGAGTCTGGACAGACGTGGATTTAAACTGGAACTTTCTAGTTCACCTCAGTGTTTTTAAATTGTGAACTTGCCATTGTATTGGTATGCCAACACCAGAGCAAGAATTTATGACATCCTCAAAATGATGTTTGGAGATTTGTTTTTTTTTACCTATCGCTATGCGTCAAAGGTGATAAAGGTCACCTTTTTCCATCAAAATACTCACTGCCTGTTTGAGTTCTCCAGGTACAGCCAGCTCAGGGGTCAGAACTCATAGCACATCCTAGTCAGGAATCGCAAAACGACTGCCAACAATCACAGGAACCATATTGTTCTCTATGGGGAATTATTTTATGAGAGCTTACATTACTAGGGAATAACAGAAAAATAGCCTAAGAGTTTATATGATTATATAGAAATTATGTCACTATGTCGGACATTATCAAAAGAGCTTTGTTTCACTGACACCATGATTAATGTAAAATTTATTAAACAGGCCTTGGGTTTGAAAAACACCGTTTTCAGAAAGTCCTAAAGTGTGCCATCATTAACTGACCACTACTAAAGAGTAACAACGTCCATCTGTTTGACACCTGAAGTATGAATCACTCTCTACTGCTCTGCAGTGTTAAAGACAAGGTAAGTGAACAAACCAGTTCATAGTGTGACAACTTGTAAGCATTGGCAAGACTTATAAGAACTATATAAATAAATTGTAAATGGATAAGTTGCTCAATAAATTTCCAGTTTATCCAAGAGGTACCTAACACCTCAAATACAGCTGTTATTGGCCTGAATCACAAGGTATGGCTGCAGCACAAAAATGTGTATTCTTGATTAAAAAAACACAACAGACTAAGTGCAGAGGTGGACAAAGTACACAACTCCATTACTCAAAGTATAGATTCTCCTGGTCAAACATTACTCCAAAACAAGTGAAAGTTCTTGAGATGTGGAATTAAACAACTGTTTACATGCACGCTTCTCAGGTTGGACAGCAAAGTTGTTTAAATAGAGAAATTTAAAACAATGCTTTCAACTTTCTTCATTTCAAAAATCTCAAACATGGACATCAGATATGGCCATGGGCGCTCTAGTGAGGAATAGTCATCTCTATCTGAAGTAGCCATTATTGCCACTGCCAAGTTCAAAGTGAACTGTTCAAAAAAATGCATGGTTCAAAGTAATGGGAACCTTCATAAAAATGTAGAGTCAAAAGACATACGTTTGGATGCTTGAGCTATTGAAGCCTCCAGTACACAGAGATCTCTAGTAACAGCAAAGCCAAGCATGTGTGGAACCAGAAAGCACAGATGACTTAAGATGTTACATAATCGCTGGGGTGATTAAAGTGAGGATTTTAACAATGCTGGTGCCTGCAGCTGTTTTCTCTTAGAAAGAGTGCAGGTATCATCACGGTTTTATTTTCATCCCACCTTACACACCAAACTAATACTGTAATGGAAAGAAAATGCCTTGACAAAACCACATTCCAGTTTTTTATTTTTGAAGAAAATGTTATTTTATTCCTATTTGAGTATGTACAGGTGGTGTCCTATGCCTCCTGTGCTTCAGACGTGTATGGTGGGTAAATGCTGCAGTATTTAGTGTGGGGTCCTCCGTCTTTACACTTCAACACCTCAATACACAGCAACATGAAGCACAAAGGTGTTGAATGACAGACGAATGAATGAGAAGGAGGCCAGATCAAATGTAACGTTTCAGGTTTGAAGTTTGTCTATTAATATAATATATAATAAATGAGGTCAATTGTGACAGCGAGTTCTGCAAATGGAGCGCAGTCTCTCCACTTCCCTGGGAGGATTACAGGAGTGGACGGTCTTTGTTCCATTCATCAGCACTTTGCATTAGTCACTACACTTCAAGGCTAATGTTTATATCCTTTTACTACACAAGGTGCTTTTTACAGACCCATTTAAGGTGCTGGAGGTGATTGGGTAAGTCTTTCTGAGCTTTGGTCTGTCATTATTTGAGGGGTGTGTGTGACACGTAATCATGCTCTTGACTTGTGACCGGAAGGCTGCCAGTTTGAAGTCCTGGACTTGCTGGTCAAATCTAAGAGTGGGCAACTAGACATGCAGTGGTTTATAAATATTCACCATCAAGATGTCTTACAGCAATGCCTCTAACTCTAACTCTAACTCTAACTTTTCTTTTTTGGAGTTAACTGAAGAAGAGCTTGTTTTATTTTTTGTTTTTTCGCACGTGACAACAGGGACTGCCCTAACACTAAAGATGGAGACAAACAACATTGCAGTCAACAATTAGGTGATAGGTATCACCTAAAGTAAAAAGAAACACAAAATGTTATAGATCACAACTCACAGCAAACTGTTACTGTGTGTTACCCATGTAAAGATGTATAATAGTAAATAAAATTTGGCACCACCATTTGCAAACTTATGATATTCAAATTTTGTTGAGTCAGAGTAGTGTTGATTGACCAAAGTGATAAATGAGGTTACAGTGTGTGGTTCCGCTGTGTTATGTTCCTGCTATTTTGTTCACCAGTAAACTTTTCAGGCTCTCTGTCTTGAACCTAGTCAGCCAATGTCAAGGTTTGTGTCAGTCTAATATTTGCTCTCCATGTAGTTCAACGTTCTGTAGAGCTCTGTGCACAGAGAGGTCAGGCAGATCAAGCTGAGGAGCAGACGTCTGTGTCACATTCCTCATGTGGCCTTGATCATAAAGGCGATGTGTGCCTCTCTGCAGAGAGAAAGCGGTGGAAGCAGGTTGTCTTCGTGATGTGTTCTGGTTGGAAGAAGCCTTCATTAGGTCTGGTCTGAGTCATCTACCAGTTTGTGTTTCATGTAAAACATATTGAATTTGCACATTGTCGACTTGATCAACACTGGATGAAATATGGTAAAACAGCTCCTAATTGACAACAAAAGTACAGACATGCTTGAGAATTTTAACAACTATTTATTGACTTGAAGTACGTAACAAAATAATCGCTATGAATAAAAACAGCATTTTTGCTTTGTACAACTAAGAAAATGTTTACAGACAAGCAAAACTAATTGTACAAAAATAATGGTAACATTGATACACAATAACAAAGAAGGTAAAAACGATAAAGAACAGAACATCCTCACGTCAGTGTGCAAACCGTTTATACAGAGGGACATGTGGCCTTTGGTAAGGCAACAAATCCTGATAAATTATTTAAATAGCAGTTATCTACACACACACATACGCACGCGCGCGCGCACACACACACACACACAAATCAACCTCTCACAAACAGCTAAGACAAAACAGAACAATAATTTATCTGCTAAAAACAGCATTGGACATACATGATAAAGCAAAATTATTAAAAAGAAAAAAGATATCTCCCATTTTATTCATTCTCAACGGGGTAGGTCATGGGATTGGGAGCTTGTTGTGTTTTTAGATATGAAATGAAAATACTATTTACAGCTCATGCTACAGTAGCACTAAGATGTCAATCATTTCAAAGGTATATGAAAAAGTACTTAGGTTGTGTTTTTGTTTGATCAAATTATACAACAGCAATGAGGTAATATTTGTACATCAAAGATTTCCTTTGTTATTCATCTCTCTCTGAAGAAAAGGCACACAAGTCACATACACTTTATGCTAAATGGCCCTATCTGAAGAATACGTAATTCACTTTGTACAGCAGGAGAGGTTAGACACTGACAACAGTGTGCATCCTGCATCTAACACCTGGCTGTACCTGGTTTGGGGTCAGTTTTCACTGTGATTGGATAGATTCTTTTTTACCTATTTGAAAGCATTAAAATGTTCCTTGGCTGCCTACATTGTAGGCAAGAGTCAATAAATTACATGTATTTACATAATTTCAAATTGAAATCTTCAGAAGCTAAGGCAGATAAATCTCTTCATTGACCAAGGTTTTGATTGTAAGTTAGGGAGTATTTTGGAGGGAATTGTAGCTTTGAGATCACTGGCTTTATCCATTTTGTGTGAAATATAATCCTCAAACATTTTCATCATCACATCTCACCCTGAGAGTTGTTTAGTTAACTAGACAACATCAACAAAGTCCATGATGTTCAAAAGAACTTTAAAGTTCAAAAGATAGCTAACCTAAATGTAATTTTGTATTTCTCTTCTACATTGTTGTTCTCTACAGAAATTCTTAGGTAGATGGGTAAACACACTTTCTTATTCCATTCATGGCCAGTCTTCCACATACAGTACATTTATGAACACAAACATCCACAACATCATGTTCCCCTTATTTCTTTACTAGCTTGCTGTGTTCCCAACAGTTTTCTTAAGTTGTAAGTCCTCAACAACAAAGATTCCTATGATTATTGCTGTCTCCTGCTTTGAGTCCACAAAAGTTTTATCATTCAAAATCTACATCCTGGCAGATCTGGTAAAGCAGAGGGACTATTTCATCAGTTTTTTTCTTTGGGATGTCCATCCTGAAGGTATAGGTAGAAAGTCACACAGACTGAAGAAGTGACATAGAAAGAGAGACAGAGAGACAGAGAGAGAGAGAGAGAGAGAGAGAGAGAGAGAGAGAGAGATGTAAAGGCTTGGAAGTGCATAGTTGTCTACGGGGAGCCGTTCCCGCACAGAGATGAATGAGGTCTTTCAGAGAGCGAGAAAGCAGGCAGAGCTGGGATAGAAGGTGTTTGTGTCCTACTGGCAAAGCTAGGGGGCTTGTTTTGTTCCCCCAAGCTATCCCTGCTCTCGTAGATACTAAGGCTGGAGGAGAAGGGGCTCTCTGACTCTCAACTGGCAGTCAACAGGTTGGTGCTCTGCCCAAACCAGCTTCAAGCTACCCTGAGGCTGACCACATGCCCTTCCCCATCGTCCAAGTGTGCGTGCCGCAGAAGAAAGGGTTGCGGAAATAAATCAGTCCCTGGACTTTGCATCAGAATATATAAGTTCATACTTTATACAAAAAAGGTGCATTCCTCAGAGCTTCCTGCGCCATGCATTTAGGTATCTGTGAAAAGAAATAGACATAATAAATGGAATTGAATGGCCACAGGGACATCGATTTTGGGGCAGAACATGAAGTGCTTTTGAGGAAGATACTTTTACAATCACATTTTAGTTGATTTTATATAAATCCTTACCTCTGCATTCATACTTGAGGTCTGAGAAGTATACCATCTCTTGTGAGAAGACAAAAAGACCTAGCCTGCCGCCTGCATATGTCTTGTCATAGATACTACCAGAATCTGCCATGATCTTCTTGCCCTCGTACATCACAACTCTGTGGGAATAAAGGGAAAAAAAAAGTTGGTGAGTTCCAAAGCATGGAATTTCGATGGCATGTAATTTTGATATGGAATAATTAATATCCTCAGCACACCTAATAAGTCCTGTTCTCGGTCTGTGGATCAGATGCCATCTGTAGGCAGTGAAGTCTTTCCATCCAACATTCTTAGGGTCATGCCAGAGAGTGCGGACCTAAAGCGAGAAATAAACAGCCATGAATTTATCTTTTTACACATTATATTCATCATTACCCTCATCATCATGTTAAAATCATTCATTAGGGGATAGAAGTCCACCAAATTTCTTACCTGTCCAGGAGTATTCCCTGTGTGCCAGAGGGCATTTCTGAGGTGCTCTCCTGGGCCAGTGGTGGAGTTAACCACTTTAATGGACAGGCCAGAGTATCCCTGGGCCTTGGTGGGTTTATTTGACCAGTACGTCTGAGTAATTTGCTTCCACATCACCACATAGAACCTGGAACTGGACTGGTAGCCAAACACAAAGCCGGCATAATCATCATCCCTCTCTGTGTTGATGAAGAAAGTCCCACTGAAGTCCACTGAATTGAACTCGTGGTATCCTAAAGGAAAATACAAGTTACATGTAATGAAATTGAGTGAAATTGGGTGCCTTTTTAGATGGTCCCAACACATTCTGTTTACTTACCAACAGCAATGCCAGGGTCACAGTTGACAGTCTGAACCAGCTCTTTGCCCTGATGGCGGACAACCCAATTAGGATCAATCTGGGAGGTGCCTTTGGGGTCCAGAGGAACCATCTGGAACTTGCGGAAGTCTGTCTCGCTAATGTCAAAGTTCTCGGGACACACGTCATAGATGTCAGGCACATTGTCTTGGTCAAAGTCATCTTTACAAGCATCTCCACGACCATCACCTGAAAAACAAATTCAATATTGAAGATCTCTAGGCATGCTGTGAGCTGTGTTTCAGAACCGTTTAGGACAAGCAGTGTCCTTTAGCTCACCATCAGAATCTAGTTGGTCAGGGTTGAAGGCCAGTCTGCAGTTGTCCTTATCATCAGGGATGAAATCGTTGTCATCATCGTGGTCACAGGCGTCACCCTTGCCATCCTTGTCATGGTCAGCCTGGTTGGCGTTGGGGATGTATGGACAGTTGTCCAGGTTGTTCTGGTGTCCATCCTCATCGATGTCTTGGTTGCTGTCACACTTGTCTCCCACACGGTCATCATCTGAATCCACCTGCAATGGTAGAATGTTTCTGACTTAATGTATGGCTTAAGGGGACAATGAAGTATTAGCGCGTGGTTACATTCCACTGTGCTCATTTCCTTTCACCACAGTGTTTCCTGCTACTGGTGTTCTTTCATCTCTCCTCTCCTGCTTTCACTAAGGACTTTCCTTAGGCTGAAATCATTCTGCCTTTGTAAAGCTGCCAAGCTCAATTTGTCCCAGATCTGTCAGCAGTTTTCAGTGACTGAAAATCAAACATGACTCCAAAAGACTCTGTTGCTCCTCCTACTCCAATTTGCTTGTTGAGTACCCTCAAGTCATGCTAGCCTTACTTGGCAAGACTAGACATACCCTACAACACTAAGAAAGAATAGGGGCAAAGAGGATGAACGGAAGCAGATGGAGGGTGGGAGAAAGGATAGGATAATGAAGATGTAGGTAACTGGATAGAATCAAAAATTCTAATGTAAAATATCTTAATAAGACCACAAATTTTGAAGAGGGCATTTTAGTAGTCTTGTAGTCCATGTCTGGACTTGTCTCTTTTGGACTTTAATTGCCTGGTGCAATTCACTCTTCACTCCACATCGCTGCAGATTTAGACTCACCCCATCCTTCCCCCATCATTTTTCTGAGTTCCGTTGTTCAACACATTCCTATTTCTCAGTGTAGCATGGCACAGGTGGACTGAGCAAGCCTGTGGTGTGCAGACAGGGTATGGACACAGCCCAGGGCCAGCCCATTCCTTAGTAATATCCAGCCTAGGGCCTCTTTACTCACATTAGCCAGCTAATGTCAATGGTCCATTGAAAAGACCTATAGCCCCCCCACCACTCCTTATTGAACAGATGTGCCCTTGAGCTGCATACAGGATTTACTCAACCTTTACATGGCGTGATAAAGCTTAGACAGCTACACAGGGCTAATGACTGAGGCGGTGTCTCAATTGAAAGACAGATATATGCTGAGCTCTACAGAAAGGCAAGGAGATGATTGTGGATTGTTGCTGGTGGGTGAGGTGGAAGGAAATGGGGACTGGCGATGTGTATGTGTGTCCACACACCTGATCAGGATTATGTTCTAGAGGGCAATTGTCACACATGTCTCCCACTCCGTCGAGATCTGTGTCTCTCTGGTCGACATTGTACACATAGGGGCAGTTGTCCTTCTCATTCAGTATGCCTGGGGAATGAATGGAAACATTTGAAAAGCCAGCACATAAATATAAAATATATTATTCAACATGCATGATCTCACTTATAGTATGTAGATTTCCCAAGGATTTTTTATTATTCCATTTCTTACCATCTCCATCGATGTCCACAGCACAGGCATCTCCCTCTCCGTTGTTGTCTGTGTCGGTCTGATCTGGGTTACTATTGTAGGGGCAGTTATCACAGCGGTCACCCACATCATCACGGTCATAGTCATACTGCCTGGGGTTATACACGAATGGACAGTTGTCCTGTTTCAAAAAGAGAAAGACAAGAGGGGGAGAGCAAGAGTTGAGGATAAGCTTCCAGTTACAGTGCTTGTCATTTGCCATCTGAGCTTACAGGGAGGGAGAGATGAAAAGGTGCTTTATATTTAGGTCTTGTCCCAAATCTAATGTTGGGATTAGCAAACACAAAGTGAGGCTCCTTCAGAGCCGTACGTCAGTGTTGGAATTTGAGGTTTTGGCTCAGGCCAGGGAGAAACATTTGCTTTTCTGCTGAGCCTCCCTTCCCCTTCCCCTTCACCACCTGCCTTCTTAGTAGACAGCATGAATGATGAATGCAGAAATCACAGTCACACAACACACACACTTCCTTGTTCACTGTTATGACCGCATCTGGAGAGTTTTACTTACCCTATCGTCAGGAATGCCATCGTTGTCATCATCATTGTCACAAGCATCTCCAATGCCATCCTTATCATAATCTTCTTGCCCAGAGTTAGGGAGGTTGGGGCAGTTGTCCTAAATAACACACAGGGTTAGACAGTCAGAGTTTACACATAACTTGACTTTAACTCTGCAAAAACATGTCTTAAGTGACAGTGACTTTGTCTCAAAGAACTTTATTCTTTTTATCATGTCAGAGCTTCGCTGCTTCCCCACTATGTACCTTTTTGCAGTGGTAGGTGGCGTTCTCCACACAAACCAAGTCAGCATTGGGCCATCCATCCAGATCCGTGTCCTCTCCACAGATATGGCCATTGCCAGCATAGCCGGGCTTGCACTCACACCGGTACATGGGATCGGCAAAGTGTCCGAGGTAGTTACAGCGGGCATTTTTGTTGCAGTCATGGCTTCCATCAAGGCAGGGATTACGGGGTGTACACACCTGGAGAGTGAAGGAGGAATGCATAATTTGATCAAGGTCAGTGATCAGGCTGGCTATGAATAGTCCAAATTCATGACATTCTGTTCTTTGAGAAGGCAGGCATTCATCACAATAACTGAGCATGATCCTGCCCTGGAGACGCGAGTGTTCTTGTACCTTTCACCAACTGTTGTCAGTATTTAGTTATCAACTCTTTATCTCTTTTTGTCAGAGCATTATTGCTTTATAATATTTCCTGATTTGTTGCTTAACACAAAGACAAGACTGTACTTGCCTGTTTCTTAGCAGCAGCCTGCTCCACACCTCTGCCAAACGGCTGGGGTCCTGAGTAGCGAGGAGGGCAGGGAAGACAGTTGTAGCCAGGATCTGTGTTCTCACAGCGGTGCACACCATTAAACTCAAAGCAGGCATCTGGAACCTCCTTGCACTGTTTTTAGGATGAAAAGAACAACCATTAAGATCGTTAAGCTGGAGACTTGGTATATGTTTCAGGCCTCAAACCATGTTTGTATCTGACAAAATCATAATACAATGTCTAAGGAATTTTTTACCTCATCAACATCTTTACACTTGATACCATTGCCAGTGTAGCCAGCTGGGCACTTTCCACACTTCCAGGAACCATCAATGAAACTGGTGCACTTGGCTCCAGCAAAGCAGGGGTTAGACAGGCACCCATCTGAAAACAGCAATGTTGGCTCATTGTCAAGACATCAACTTCAAGATGAAAGGTATGATTCAGATATCACTTTTTTTTAATCAAGTAAATCTAATTCCAGTAATGATCTCATTGTAAATACTTAAAACTAAACTAACAACAACAGTAATATAGTTAATTAGAGCACAGTAAAAACAACATGTTTAAAATAAAACAGATACATGGAACTAGATTGTAGAAGCTCTGTAAGTCATTAAAATGCCTCACCAATCGGGCATGCTTTCTTGTTACACATCTGGGTGTCTTTGGCATCACCAACACAATCTTTGCCACCGTATTTTGGTGCAGGGTCATTGCACAGGCGTTTACGAGTCTGGACACCACCACCACATGTGAGAGTGCAGGTATCCCATGGTGACCAGGGTCCCCAGTTACCATTGACTAAGGGGGAGAAGAAGAAAACATGATCAATTTCTTTCCTTGCTGTGTAAAAGTCAGACATGCAACCTGGGTGCGAATATCAGATGGTGGGACTTACTGGGGCAAGGAGACTTCTGACACTTCTCGGTTTGCCGGCCTTCTCCCTCACATTCCTTGCCTCCAAGCTGAGGGGTGGGGGAGTTGCAGAGGCGGATACGGGTGATAACACCAGCACCACAGGTGACGGAGCAGGATGACCAGGGTGACCAATGGCTCCAGCTTCCGTCCTGCTTGACTGAAGGCCGCAAAGAAAGGTCAGAGGTCGGTTATCAGGAAACAAAGCATTAGATCTCTGTGACACTCTATCAGATATTATGATACACAGATGATGACAGACTAGCAGATATCTACATGTAAATCAGGCTGGCTACTTAACAGGGTCTACTTGTTTGTTTGTTTGGCTGCGGGGTAAGAGTGTGTTGTGTTAACTTACAGCGCTTGTCACACTCCTGGAGGTAGCAGTCGTGGGTCTGCACAGAGGTGCCCTCACAGTTGTTATTGATACGGTCGCAAGAGCGCCCACGCTGCTGGATGCCCCGCCCACATGACACAGAACAATGGGTCCATTCAGACCACGGCGACCAGCCGTCCTCTGCATAGTCACTCGCTGAGCAGGAGGGAGAGAATATGAGAAAGAGGGGAAAAAGGAGACAATAAAAGAGCTATTCCAGTGAGGCAGCACCCCCTCACAAACACCCCTGAGCCTAAATGAGGAGGGAAAGCTCTTAAAGCGGAAACAGTGTGGATTTAGCTGGGACAGAGAGAAGGCCATCTGAGAGGGAGGGAGAATAACATTCTAGGAGAAGTTGGAGAAATAGAAAAGGGCCACTGTCCTCACGATACATAAGGATGCCCCATTGGCTTAGGTTTTTCTAAAGAGGAAACAGATTTTGCAAACATGTTGCTGGGTGTGTAATGACTTCAACAAGTGGCTGAGGTCTGAATGAATGCAGCAACCCTGTTTATTTAGGTTTTAGGGAAGCACTGCAGCCAGGATACATAGGTATGAAGAACAAGTCACCTCTCCTCATGTAGAAGATGGCTTCACTAAACAGCCAACCAATTTTCCATCCCACTTTAACCAATTTGGCAAATTACAGCCATTTCAACTTGAAGATTCAAAGATGTTTTGGAGCACAAAGTGCCAATGTTCCAAACGCATAAGCTCCCTTTCATTTACTCGGATGTTATTGCAGTGAAATCATCTCTGAAAATTAACATGTTTTCTCTTCAATAGAAACCTTTACATCTAGGGAAATATTTGTGGCTTTTTGTTTTGTATGGCAAAAAGCATAGAAACGGCTCTTTCACTGAATGGGGCTGTGTTTGAATGCTCTGTCTGAAACATAAACATTCTAGCTTATGGGGGCCATTTATACAGTAGCTTAAAGTGCAGGTTTACATAACTGTAATTGCAGTGTACTTTCCTAAAGCTATGCAGATTCTAACAATGAGTTGGGCTTTTATAAAACAGCTTACGTGTTCCACAGCGTGGGCAGCACTCTCCATCAGGAACAGTAGCATTAGCACAGGGGATCAGTGGGCAGGAGATCTTGCGGCACACAGTAGCAGAGTTCTGTACAAGCACAGAGATCAAATGTATGGTTAAAGATATGCTCAGATATATATAATTTGAATGTTGCTGCAATTTTCTTCCAAATTATATCCAGGTGCTGTTAACTCCCCATTTCCAAATGAAATTGAGACACTACAGAACTGTGTCACTGATGTAGAGTTGATTATTGTGTAAACCTATTTACATAAGTGCGTGTTGCAGGGTAATTTTTTATTCAAGTCTTGGTCCATGTCCGTGCAACCAACTCGTTAAATTTGCTGCTCAACATCTGAGTTTGCACAGATTTACCATGCCAGAAAAACTAAAAAGCAGAATTTTGGCTGAGAACAAAGACCCCTGCGGACAACCACCTGCCCACTGGGTCAGGGGAGGGTGGGAATGAGGCCAAAGTCCTAACAATGGAAGTCGGTTTCACTGTGGAGCCGGACTGGGCACTGAGCCCCAAACAAGTAAAGCCAGCCTGCCAGCACAACCTGTGTGGCTGCACTGTGAATGACTCAGAGATAACAACTGGCTGCAAATATGCATACTAATGTTCTCCCTCCCGGATCTGATCACTGATAGTGAAAAAAGGGGGAATCAGGACAACTAGTGCATGAGGCAAAGAGGAAATCAGGAAATACAGCCTATCTGTGAAAGGCAGGAATCTTCCCTGCCAAGTATTTTGCACCCAAACACATCCCTTCTTTCCATTTGTCAGAGCCAAGGTCTTGTTCTTAATTATGGGCAATGCATCCCTTAACGTCTGGTAAAGTCCCTCTAGGCCACACTTGAGTTGAACTTCTGATGACAGACCTCTCATTACAACAGTAAAGGCTGTTGGCCTTCTGCCAGGTCTTCACACTGCCAATTACTGACCAGATCAGTTGAGTGGTGGTTAAGTGTGGGTGCCCCAGTGTGATTTGTCTTTACATATGAGTGTTTGTGTGCCTGTGTGTGTGTGCAAGTACAAACAAGTCAAATCATAGAGTGCATCCCCTTCACACGTGTGTTTAAGTACTTGAGATCTCACCTGACAAGTGCACTCGGTGCAGTCATCCACGGTCCACTCGTCTCTGTTCTTGTGCACAATGCCATTGTGGATGCAGACCCCACTGTGAATGCCGATACGGTTCTTTATCAGCTTGTTCTCATCCGTCTGGGAGGGCGGTGCAAGAGAAACATAGAAGACACAAATGTTGTTTTTTGAATATTTGGATCATAATCAGTTGTTAGCCTGCCAGAAATGACTTCTCCTGGGAGCTTTAATAAAATTCATCCTACGTTAAAAGTGAAGAGCATGACTACCCAGAAAAGAGTATAAAAAAGGGCGATATGCACCAGGTAGACAAGGTCATTGTCAATCCAAACAAGTTCAACATTATTTGATAGTAGAAATTTATATAGGTTTGGAAACAATTTTGAACTGATGCCATAAATATGTTTTTCTTTTAATTTGAAAATCAGAAGGTAATGGCTACAGATAATTAAAGATTTTGTTTAAATTTTCATTTTGCGTATTTCAGTATTGGTGAACGCCATAATTGAATTTGAAATCAGAGTACAGCCCTATTCACTACAAAATGCATATTTCCTTAATCAGCTTCCTTGTTTTCTAAGCACTCAAAGTTAATTTGATCAATAATAAATATGCTTTTGTAGTGCAAAACTTGACAAACATGTTAGAGGTATCTCATATCCTTAGCTGAATATACAATACATGTCTAATGTTGCTGGATGTGTTGATGGATACCCAGAGACCAGACACATCTAAAAAACACACTACGGCGGACAGACAGCTGACAGGCAGGCGGTCACCTGACAGTCTGGTGGGTTTCCTCCTTACCAGCTGGCGAAGTTCATTGGACAGCTCCTTGACCACCACACCGAGGCCCTTCAGCTCCTTAAACATGCTGACCAGGTCCTCACAGGAGAAGCCACAGACCATCTGCAGGTCTTTACCAGGACAAAAACACAGGAAGAAAGGTCATTAATTTCTAGTGAAGGTTAAAAAAATGTTTTCCTTTCTATCTTAGTCCAGTCTAATCAACAGATATGAACCAGTATAACATGTATAATGGAAAGTCCACAACATGCTGTGTTTACCTTTAGTCTTATGTCCAGTGTACTCTGTTCTGATGGCTGAGGAGCCATTGAGGTTCTCCAGAATCATGCTGTCAGTGGTAATGGCTGAAAGAAGAACAGTACCATAAATCAAACCACATATCTACACACTCATCCTAATGGTTGATTTATTAATGCAGAAGGACATTGTTCTTAAAATGTTACACATCCCACAGTGCTATAAATTATTATGAAAAGTAATTAATACTGCACAAAGAGAACATATTTTGAGAATACAGTACACAGAGATATTTTGCATTCCTGTGTGACAAGTGGTTAACAGCTTACCAGGGAGAGTTTTATGTAGAAATCAGAAAGCAAATTAAGTATATACATATTTCTTTGATAAGGACTTGCATGGACATGACAGTAGGCCTACATGAAGCAGGCTAGAGGGGAGTAAACACAAAAGCTGCCTGTTCACTTACAGCTTTGGCATCCTTTGTTGCGGAGGATGGCCTCCAGTGTTGTTCCAAACACAAACCGCACGTTTTGAAGGACCCCCTGCAAGTATCAAAGTTCAGTTTAGGCTGCAATCCGGTACATCAGTAAATAAAACCGCTCATTATTGCATCACACTAGTCATTAAAGTAATCTATAAGTCCTGTGATATGTGCGTTTATTACGCATTTAGATCATTGCATAGTAGCGTTTTAAACTAAATTTCCGCTGTCAGCATCAAAACAATACGGATAAAAAATGTTAAAAAAGACCACTCATTTAACCAAAGTTAAAAATGAATCTTCAGTCTATAGTGGCCCGTGCTCTCACCATGAACCTGTCCTTCGCGGCTCCCTTGCCAATCCTGAGCTGAGCGCTGGCTGGGGTCTCCGGCGTCAGGATGCTCTGGATAGGGGCATCCAACTCGGCGGGGTTCACGTCCTCGCATCCCGTGTACAGCTGCGCCCGGTCTTCCTGCACGAACAGCGTAATATTCTTCCAGTGGCCCGTAGCCAGATCCACATCTTCAATGGAAACCACCTGCTGCTTGTTCTCGGTGGAGAAAACGATGTCCAAGGTGTTCGCCTTGCCGTTGGAGACGATCTCAAACACGGGTCCCGAGCCGTCCTGCTTCTCCACGGTCAGGAGGCTTCCCCTGGTCCGTTTGAACTGCTTGAAGTTCAGCAGGAGGAGGAATCCCCTCTCGGCTTGGATGGAATCGATCAGATCCCTGAAGGCGCTCTCGGGGATCGGGGGGATCAGGTCCGGGTTGAGGATCTTGTAGGCGGGGCTGTACGGGTCGTCTCCTTTCACGAGCGTGACCCCGTGGTTCTTCTTGGGGACTTGGACGAGCTCAAACAAGTCATAGACGCTATTGTCGTCTCGACTTTCTGCGGGTGAATAATAATAAGCAGTCAGCCTTTGTCTCGCAGTGCACTGCATTTCTGTTGCTTTCAGTTTCAGTACCCTGCGAACTTTTTCAAACAATATCGGATTCTTGTAAAATGTGTAGCCTCAATAATAGTTAATAATAGTTTCCTATATGAAAAGAGAACTGATATTCTGTGAAGTTTTACAAGTTCAAGTTGAATCACTTAGATCCGCCAAACTCACCTGCGACTCGCGCACTCTCGCAGGTCCAAAGCATCAATAGCAAAAATATCCCTGTCAGCTTCATGGTGAAACACCAACCTGCTGTGACAAATGACGACAAAAGCCCAACAATCTAACTATTTAGTACCAATAATGTCAATGTCAGACAATGTATGCAACAGACTGAAAACATAACAGAAGTTGATCTCAAATAAATCATTTATGGGAGTGCAGCTGCAGAAATAGTCAGATTCCTTCCGAATATTTGTCACTTACCTGCTTAATTAAAACAGAAGAGAAAAGATAATAATAAAGTCCCGCAAAAATTGTAGAAATCCAATAATAATCCTCAGCAATCAATCTACAGTGAATTATTTAAAAGAAAAAAGTTCCACCGTGAAAAGAAGAGAAATAATAAAATCTTGCTTCTTTTTTTTTTGTCTTGTTTCAAAGCTTGCTGGGATCGGCCGGCTAAAAAACTCCCTTTTAAGCCGAGGGGGACAAAGTGCTATTTAAATAGTTTGATGCCATTCCTAAGAAGTGTCCTCGTCCAATCACGGTGAGGGGAGAGAAGGGACGAGCTTATCCTGAGAGAGAGAGAGAGAGAGAGAGAGAGAGAGAGAGAGAGAGAGAGAGAGAGAGAGAGAGAGAGAGAGAGAGAGAAGCCTTTTCACTGCGGGATGAGGGACCAACTTCAGTGTGTTGCACTCAGACTTTTAATGGACCAGTGTTTCCTCTCACTGCGTCCATCCATCAGTCCTCAGAAGCATTTCCATCTCAGAGATTACCACAAGAACCCTTGAAATTGTTGTAATATTTCTAAAATATTCCAGTAGTGTCTCTCTGGTATGCAAAATGAAAAACATCACAAAAAGAGATTTTTTTCACAATATAATAGTATTTTAGTGATGCTGTGATATCTGTAGATATATTCCTAGAATATTCTTATGTAGGGCCTACTATGCCAGTGGCAATAATGCATATCTGCAATTTATTTGAGGTCTTCTTTCAATAAATGTTTTAGCTTATTTCATCTGATGCTACTTTATATCTATATGCATGTATAGTTTAAAGTTTTGTTATGTATTTTTAAATACACTACAGAATTACTACTTCCCTTTATTGTTTAGATTGTTAGAAAAAAATGCATTTTTTCATGTCAAATAGTCAGGTCATACATCAGGTCTGAACAGTGGTGAGTTTCATTATTCTCCTCAGCTCTTTGCAGTTCCAGATCCAACCGCTAGGAGCCGACGTGAGTTCACTGGAGAGGAGCCTGAGGCAGTTCAAGGTAGTGCTGCAGCACACCTGAACTGACATTCAGATCTTCACTGTTTTTGTACAAACGGATACATAAACAAAGCATTTCAACTGGAGATAATGTATCACACAATCCTCTTTTAAGTCTTTAAAAACAGTGAAAGCGGTAGGACATTCTCCTGGGCAATCATCGTTCCTGATTATGTGCCATTGAGCAAGGCATTTTATTTCTGCCAAAGAAGAAGAATTAGGGGAAGGTGAAACATTTTTCTGTACAAAATTCTTCTCAACAGGACCATGACAAAGCATATAGTAGATATGAAGCATATTCACTGAATTCATAAATAAATACAACTTACAAATACATTCATATAGGCCATAGGTCTATATAAAATATAGAAAATAGTGAGGCAAGAGAAATACCAAATGCCTGCTCAGAAATGTCACGTTAGTATCAAGCAGAATTTTCATACCAGCATCAGCTAAAATTTTACCAGTATTCGTCAGTGATTAGGCAGTGTAAGAGCAATTTAGTAAAGACAATGCCTATATGTAATGCAACAAGTTTCAGAGCTATGAGTTTAACAGACATGTGTGCTGGTATGTCCCTGTGATGGAGCTGAAAGCAAATCGTCTGGAGATGGAAGCTCTGCCCTGAGGGGTCCTGAGGTCAGAGTTGAGCTGACTCTTCTGGTGCCTGTGAGTCTCTGTCTGGACCCTTGATGGAAGCTGTAGCTAGCTTGTTTCAGCCTGTGGAGGATCCATTATCAATGCCGCAGGTGCCAGCAAAGTTGACTTGTCTACAGTGTAAAATGAAAATATGTAACAATAAAGATTTATCAATTTGGAAAGGCGTTAACCTGAGTGAGCAAATGGACCGACACATGTTTGAGTGATGCACAATTTTGGAGCTTGTTTAAGCTCATTAAAGACTCATGTTAGTGTTTGGTTGTTATTTTGTAAGCTCAGCCTGTGAAGAAGAAAGTACATGTGCAGAAAAAAATGTGCTGCTGTTCTTGGCAGGAGAAAATATAAATATAAGGATCAAGGGAACATTTGTCTGAATACACACATGTTGCCACACACGTTCACTAAAGACGGTAGTTGGAAAGAAAGTTGGTGTATAGATGTGAGCAGTTAACAGGCATGTGCACAACACGCATCTTCTTTTTCCTTTCCATTTCTTTCCTGTTTTTGCTACATGGCCAAAAGGAGTAGAGGTGAAGAAAAGAGTGGAGTAACAAGGATGTGAGAGAAAGGAAAAAATTGAGAGGAGAGGAATGAGGAGGTAAACAAGAAAAGGAGAGGAGCGGGGGAGAGAAGGAACAAAAAGAAGGGAGGAGAAATGAGGAATGAAGAAGAGAAGTGGAGAGGATGAACAAGAAAAGGATGATAAGATGAGGAACGATGACAGGAAATTGGAAACACGGGAGGAAGAAACAATGGAAGGAGAGGAGAGGAAAGACAGGCAGAGGAGAAACCAGACGAGGAGAGATTAGGAAAGACAAGGAGGAAGGAGAGGGCTGGAGAATCAAGATGAAGAGATTTCAAACAAGAAAAGGAGTAGGGAAACAAAGAGAGGAAATGAGAAACAAGGAAAGGAGAAATGAGGAAAAGAAAGGGCAGAGGAGAGGAAAACTAGGAGATTAAAAGAGAAAGAGGAAAATGGAGGAGCAAAGTGCAGGAGTAATGAGGAGAGAAGAGGACAGGAGAAACAGGGAAAGGAAATTAGGACGTCCCAGTCATCGAATCCAGGCACAGGAAACCATAACCTTCTGTCTGTCCTCTTGTTCCTGCGCCTCAGCGCCAAGACAGGTCCTAACCCAGGCCAAATCAGCCAAAGATTTTCTCGTAATGTAGCTTCAGAAAGCTGTTGACTCATGGGGTTGGGGATGAAAGGTGAAGAAATGTTTCAGTTTTATTGTCAGTGTTGACAGCAGTTGTTAACATCGGATTTCCTGTCATCTTGTGGGTTTGATGTACACTTGAAGTTGTGTCATACTTGCACAGGAAAACACAAATGAATGAGTGACTGTGTTGCGGTTAACGGTTGTTCAGTTTTTGTCCAAGATGACAGGAAATGATAGATTATAGACTCAGTAATCTGACATTGTGACACATCCACAAGGGTTACTCCTTAATATAAAACAATTTTACAAATTCACACTAAAACTAGAACACAGTGTCATCAAATTGTAGTAAGTTGGAGGTCTAATTTTTCTCACTGGACTCTCACGTTTGCGTTCACTTCTACAATCTGTGACTACAACCAAAAGGGATCGTAGCCTGCTTATGTTATTGCCAAGCCCTACTCACAACTAAAAAGAAGACATGGGGAACTTTTCCCCGTCAGCAGCTCATATTTACAGTAAATCCAATATGGCAAGTCCGCATTTGCTCTTCCCTGTTCCATCATCAGAGAGCAGCTAGGTTCTGTGTCAGGGCAGAGCAGGAACTCAGAGCACCGAGAACATTTTTTGCATGAAGTAAAAGTTCATTTTGTCCACTTTTTTATTTTAGTTGAAGCAAAAATGCAAAACATTTGGTGTTGCAGTCTGTCAAACATTCATATTTGTGGCTTTTGTCACTGTTTGGCAAAAGACACGATTTGAAGGTGTAATTTTGAAAATTGTCTAATTGTCTTTTAGAGTTGGCACACAGCCCAAAAAGTATGACTGCATTAGCTGACATGTGAAGACCTGGAGCTGTACACAGGTGCTGAAGAGTGTGTTTGTTGTTCAGCTGGGTGAGACGCTCCTTGAGGTCACACACTCACCATGGGAGATTACTGGTGTTTTTGCTGCATGCACAATACCCAGACAAACACACACACACACACACACACACACACACACACACACATACACAGCACTGACCCCCTGTGATTCTTCACGGCAATTAACCAGCACAAAGCACACAAATGGAGCATCAAGAGCTAAATGATGCCTGTATACATTCACTTGTCAGCATCGGCAGATTTTAAAAACCTTGCACTTGAATTGCTGGTTAATGTAAAAACCTGCTGGGCATTTCTAATGTCCCTTTTTGGTTGAAAACACTTAGTGTTTTGGTTTAAAATTCTCAACAATAAAGTGACCATTCACTGTTTTGGTTCATATCATACAGATGCAATTAGATCTGATGCATTCTTGAGCTCAAAATCCATTTTCCGGCGACAGCGACCCACAGATGACCACCTGAGCGTCTCTTTCATTTGGGCCTCCTCCCTGCTCCCACTAATTCCTAATAAACTACTCATTGGAGTGTTCAACCACGACATTGCTGTGCCCGAGCCAGGACCATTAGCCGCGTCCTGCGCACGGGAAAAGACATTGGTTGCCACAGGCTCAGCCACTCTGTGATTTCTAAATATCTAATAGTGTCTAGGAATGTACATTTGATCCAGTTCCATCTCCAGCCTATTAGGAGGTCACGGTGTGCCAGCTTCTTTTCATGGGCTTCCATGGACAATGTAATTTGCATTCCAGAGCTCAGCGGGTTGGGGAAAAAAGACGTTTGGGTGTTCTGAATCATCTGATATAATTGCTGCTGAGAGCGTAACTGCCGATTCTGTTTAATTCTAATGGGCTCTACAGTGAAATGTTTTCTCCAAATTTGGCGAATTAATACAGAGGCCTGTCTTGACCATTAGCAATGTCGCAGCTGTTAACCAGCTGTTTACTGCTCAAAAAATATTTTCAGTCAAGTTACACTGGCAGCAGTGTAGGAATGAACTTTTTAATCAGTCTGCTTGTCATTTCGCTCAGTATATGCTGAATTAATTAAATATGCAGGACACATGCTTTTTTAATCAAAGCAGTGATGTTGTGAATCCACCACCCTTATTGATTTCACTCATTGCAAAATGATTTCCCATATTAAATCTATCTAGGATATGCTGTTAAAGAGGAGCAGACAGTTTACAACACACCATAGACTATATGTAAGATAAATCACACATTTTTCCACAGTTGAACTGCTTTGTTTTAACAAGACTAAGGGTCTACTGCTAGCAGCTCTGTGAGGCTGTACTTAAACACAGTGATGCTTTTAGCTAAATGCTAACATGAGCATGCTAGCAGGCTCACCATGACTAAGCTAACATGTAAATGTCTAGCCTTTTTCTATACAGTCTGTGTCTAGCAGGCATAGGCAAATGTTTATCATCTTCGCCATGATAGTGTGGCCTGTTAGGATGCTAACATATGCTAATTAGCACTAGACAAGTACAGCTGAGAGTGATGGGAATGGTGAATGAATATTAAATTAAATCAATTATTTAAGTAGATTAGTTCTGCAGGTACAAAAGCTTATAGTGTCACATGAGAGTTAACTATTGCAGTTCAAGCTGCCGCAGGACTGCAGATGACATAGGCCTTTATGTCAATTTATATAACTGCTCCTAATAGAAAAATAAACATATAAAGTAAATATATGAAAATACCGTTTTTTGACATTGTTTTGACTTTCTCTGCACTTGTTTGCTGAGACATTAACAGCAAAATAAATGGGAATCTATTAGCACTAGTGGAAAATCACTTATCATTAGGCTCAGTACTTGTATATATAGGACCTCTCTCTCTCTCTCTCTCTCTCTCTCTCTCTCTCTCTCTCTCTCTCTCTCTCTCTCACACACACACACACAAACACACACACACACACACACACACACACACACACACAAATATCTCATTAAAAACATGATTTTTTGTTACCGTAGACATAATTTGGGCGGAATTTCAAACAGTGGTCATCCTTCATGGCTCCACACACATTCCTCCACTAAACAAACACAAACTGTGGTGACCTGAGCAAAAGCAGCAATAAACAACTGTCAGCCGGCCTTATTTGGAAATATAGAGAGGTCACCTGCCACGTCCACATTCCTGACATACCACTTTAGCACACATAAATATCCTGGAAGCCTTGTTCCATATGCCCTGCCCGTTAATCTGTCTAAGAGCTGGACAGAAATCACTCTGATTGCCTCTCAGATCACTCAACACAACAAGAGGCACTACAATAGTCCTCCTTGTCCTGCGTCATCAGTGAAAGCATATCTGAGCTCATCAAGGATGTTTTCACAAAGCTGATACTGATGGAATTTGTATAAAAAGCCCGTCACGTTCAGAAGCAGCACAGTTACACGGTTTTGTTTAGGAACAACTTTAAACTTTGTTTTTCCATTCACAGCAATATAAATGTTACAGTGTCCCTGAAGCTCCATCACAGAGAGGGAGAGAAAAAAAGCGAAATACTGGGGCATGGACAAAAGGAAGGATCCGTCCAGACTTGCACCGTCAAAATCATCTTACACACAATTAGATGAGTGTCTCAGATGCCAGCAGTTACAGAGAACAGGCGTGGATCAGGACCTGGCAGGGACACGCAAAGACAAAAAATAGCCTCTCACTGAGGGCTTGTTTTTACACCGCTTGCAGGTACGGGCACTCCACACCCTGGCAAGGTACTAGTAATGGTGTTACTGAAGGTACCACACCTCAAGTGTCATACAGTCAAGTCACGTGCTCCTGCCCTAAAGTTTGACCTGCAGTTCTTTTGTGGTTAAAAATATTTTCCGATTCCATTTCTCTGTTTTTTTTTATTTATCTTTTTTTTACGTTACAAAGTTAGCAAAATATTTGTTTGACAAACTCTGATTGGACATCCAATATGTTTTCAATCAAAAACTTAATCATTACATGTTAACCATCATCCTCCTGTTTCCTTTGCTACAGACCAACGAAGGTTGAGGTCAAGGGCAAAAGACAGATGATGTCTGAATTAATTAATCTGTACCACACAATCTTCCCTTAATTTCTGTAATTTTCTAAAACAATTTCTTTTACAACCTTTCCTTTGACCTCTATGTGACCTCCTTTGATGGTCACAGCCACCAAGTTAAGAACCTTTGAGTGAGATATCTTTCCATAACTATTTAGTGTATGAGTGAACAACTGACAGTTCAGTGAATCCTCTTACCACCTGTTCACTCGGGAGGCACTCATTGCAAGACATTAGTGTCATTCCAACAAATCCTCCAAAGTAAACGACAAAACACATCACTTGTTTGCCTCCAAACTGTTCATATGACTGTTTTCTGATATGTTTGGTTGGGTTCAGATACAAAACATACTATGTTGGGGTGAGGGAAATATCATAGTTTGGGTTCAAAAACGACTGTCGGTGGGAAATGGGACGTGACATAGGAAAAATTCACACACTGTAATTCACACTACTTTTATGTCCAAAGGTCATTTTAAGCATTTAAACAAATGAATAATGCTGCTGTTAAAGCTTGACTTGTGAGTCACTCTGACCTTGAACACATGTTGATAAGATGTCTGCGACTATGTGTCATCTTCTGTCATGGTATGTGCTATAGTGCGATGTCAACAATATATATCATAATCTGGGAATTCCTAGCTGTTACCAAAATAATTTTTTAAAGCTAACATATTATAAGATATTAGAGATTACTTCAAAATATTTTTTATGTGAAAAGTGTTTAATGTATTTTTGTTTTTCTTCTATAAAATCTTACTGGCAGTGTTTGGGTGATGGATGGCAATGTGCAACAAGAGATGAAGATCTCAACTTATTTACATGACATATGCTTTCATTCAACCCCAAACAAGCATTATTTAATAGCATTACATGCAAAACAAAGTTATTCAAATATGCTGATACGAAAATAATCTTTCAATCTCAATACCAGACAAATTCTGTATGTCTCAACTTTTATTTTGGTGCTGCATTTCTTCTTTGTCAACATATGTGCAAACTGTCACCCTCCATTCAATTTCAAGATGTTTGCTAGCTGGAGGCAACATCCTGGCTGTCATGTTACTTCATGTTATCAGTGAGATTGGAGATTCAGTGGGACATTGGAGGTTATGAGTACATGATCTGCAGTCTAATGTCTTTACTAAAGGCTTATGCGAGGCGGGTTCCTTACACTGAGAACCTCTCAGTGCTTTTGGTCTCAGAGGGAGAAATCCTTTGTTTACCAAATCCATCTGACAAAACAGATGTTAAAATGTCTGTCACGGAGACATTCATTTAAGTGTTTACTCAAAGCTTCCCAATTTGTATTGTCATGTGTGGTATTTTATCCTCCGGCTTTTGCATTAAAACTGTGCTGCATATAGGCTACCTATTTCCAAAGTTGTTGTTTTTGTCCCGACTAGACTTATTCAGGCACAAAAAGGAGTCCGTTTTAAAGATTTTGACAGACGTTGGAAGCAGCTATTCTTTTTCACATCTGCGACTGCCATGCAGCTTTAAAAGACAAAAACTGTTATTTTGGCTAACGTCCAGGCTTAAGGTAAAAGGATTCATCTGAGGTCTCCCATAACATTTAGAGAAACATGCACTGGCTTATTTAAAGGCTTGTAAGTTTATTAAATTGACCAAACTCCATATAGATGATGGTAGAGGGATAGATCATGATAATGCCTCTGCAGAATATAGAAGCAGTTTGACGCCATGTAGAAATGCTCTTTAACAAAAGGACGTTTCTCCTTACATTGGTGAATCAGATTTAAGAATAAGTACACTCCATGACATCCAGACCTATTACTGCAGCGCTTAATAAACACACCGTTGTCCACTTACTCGGGTGCTACTTACAGTTCTTTTGGTGCCAGAACTAAATGATCCATTCCAAGTGACCCTTCAGATTTCCCTTACTATTTTCATATAGATTTTTTTACAAGTTGATGCTTTTCCTTATGTGTAAAAGGCTCTGCAGCTACCCATATTAAAAATCAAACAGAACAAAATATATATGGAACATGTGCAACACATCATGTAACCTGATCATACATATCCATACAGACAAATACAATATTTAGTCATATATACATTATATACATATACACATATTAAACCTGTACTACAAACATATTAACAATGCAATAATAGATTAGTAGGTAAAAACTATTATTTTACATACATACATGTACAAGTATTATTATGTAAAAATAACTCAAGGTTTGTCCAAAGCTTTGAACCACATCACACATCTCTATCAGTTCATCCTGGATCAGTTAAGTTTAATTTAACATTTTTATGTTTAGCTTAGTAGGAAAAAGAAAATCTTAAACTGCTTGACCAGTCGAATACTTCATCAACTGTGGTGAAATACTATTATAGTCTTGTCTCTTAAAATCATTTATCCTAATAAACAGCTGCTTATTTTGGCAAAATGTAAACATTTTCCTTCACAATAGTCTAAATATTTTCAGGAAATGTTACAAATTATTCCCAAAATATCTAATTTTCCTCCTCTTGAGTCACAGTTGATTTAGACCAGGCTTGTCTCAGCTGCTCTGTTGATGAGGTTGCCAAGCAGCAAAAGGGAGGAGGTACAGGGAGGGAGTGGGACAGGCTTTAGGGTAACATGGGAAGCTGTTCCAGGGTTATGACCCCGAAAAAAGGACACAACGCCACGGAGATATGCTGAGATGTTGACATGCACACAGTTGTCTTGTCTCAAGGATTATAAAACAGAGTTTGAGCTTGAACTCTGTAAACTCCACAGAGTTAAACTTCAACTCTACTTGAAATTCTAATTCATACAGTTTGTTTAGAAGATTTATTGTGAAAGTTAAGATGTGCTATTTTACTGACATGAATGTGTGGTCTGCTATGTTTTAGTTTTTAAAGTGGTCTATTGTGCTCATTTTCAGGTTCATAATTTTATTTAGGGGTTGTATCAGAACAGGTTTACATGGTTTCATTTTCAAAAAAACACAACATATTTTTCGCCATACTGCACATTGCACATTGACCTTGTGTGTTGACCGCTCTGTTTTAGCCACAGAGTGAACCATTTTACTTCTATTTGATCTTTGTTGGGAGTTGCACATGAACAGTTCCTAGTTAAGGACTACTAACCAATCAGAAGCAGAGTAGGGTCCTGACAAGACAGTAAACACAGCATTGGTTCGGCCCTTACGTGTTCCCGAACTAGCTTCACAACCTAGACTGGAGAGTTTCAGACTGGTGAGTGATTAATTGGAAACAAATTTATCTTTCATAGGTAAAGTTTTAACTCTGCACTGTCTCTACATCACGGTAATAACTTTATGTCCATTGACGTCCTGGAGGGTATCTAACCTTCGGTAGGGAGGGTGGGGGTGAGGGGATGCAGCGGGCGGACGTCTCTGTGTGTGCTGCAGCTCAGTGTGTTTCTCCAACAGTGCCAGTCTAGCCGCTAGGCAAGCAATATGATGCATGTTACAAACTGACGCAGATAGTTTACGGAAGTAAAGGCTGGACTACAATCGAGCTGTTTTTAGGCAGTTCAGAGCAGTGTTTTCTGTGGGAGATGGGAACTCCCTTTGAATTGGACTTAGGGCTTTTTCACTTTGCAAACCTATTACATGCTCTAAAAATATATGTAACACAATTATACATTACAAGCACAATATTACTTTTTTAAAAAGCTTTTTATCCCCAAATCTTATTACTATACACATGTTTTACACATTCACAGGTTGTAGTGCTTAAATGATTTGTTTATTAATTGATTTGTAATGGACAACATTTGTCCTAATCTCTCATGTATAGGCTAGGTCCTTTTTATCCAGCTTCCTAAATGATAGTATTTACTGCTTTTCATTACAAATCAAATAACTTTGGATTTTGGATTGTTGGTCAGACAAAATAAGCAGTCTGAAGTTGTCTCCTTGTGTACTAATAAGCAACCAACATCATGACTTCTTGTGATGAAAATATATAGTGCTCATATTAAATCCTGTTATTCTGATTATAACATGGTTTTGAAATCTCTCTCTCTGGAGGATGGGAAGAAACCCTAACCTTTAAATGGCATTCACTCCTGACAGTAATATTTCTTCTTGAACACGTGGGTGAACTTCAGAGCACAGGTGATGTCCATCGTCTGGTTTTAAGCTCCTTAACATATTTGGGTCTCAGAGAAGATGTTAGGCAAGTTGACATTTTACTTTCATCTTCTGCAACAACCTCCTGAGGATATGTTGTGACACCGAAATGGATGTTTCTGTTGACACTTTGTTTCAAGTACTCACTTGTGACGAGTTTTCAAAATCCATGTTTTAATTAAAGGCCATAAATCTTTTAAATATCCTTTTAAAGCTGGGGTAGGCAACCTTGAAGAGACTGGCAAGAGAATGCTACATTGCAAAGCCACTCGCCCAAAATACATTTTCATGCGCAATGAATGCATGGGAAGAATGCAGCAGGTACAGGCAGGTAGGCCAGCCAATCATTTCATTCGGGCCAAAAGATGATGCTTCTTACTGTCCTGCGACACCAACAGATAACAAATTTTTTTCTATTTTCAAAACTCTAAAATTTATTACTTTGTTACTTCAACGTCAACTGTCTGTCATTAGAAAAAAAATGACTGCGTTGTATGTAACAGTATGTGAATCATGGTTACATAAAACATATTTAATTTTATTCATTTCATCAGTTCACACACATCTGTCTGCCTAACACGAGTGTCAGATCTCCTTCTCAGTGGCTGCCTGCAGCTACACTTCTCCTGTCCTTGCAACTGCAACTTCCACTATCTTCCTTCATCTACACTTGAAAACCAAAAGGTGAAAAGAGCACGCAAGCATGTTACTTTGTGGCTATAACAATGTGGTTGTATGTCCACAATACCCTGCAGTCCCTGCTGCAGCCAGTAACAGTGCCCATCTGTGGGCAACACGTAAAGAATGTTTCACAACGATCCATATTTAATGTTTTATTAGCTTATAACTAATGAAAACTCAGACATAATTCGGGATTCGGGACAACTGCTGTCACATGAGGTGGGGGATGAAACGTCTGCAGCACAGTGGACCCTGCCAATCTGGCCAGAACCTTAGGGACATAGCCTGGACAAGGGTGCAGGATGGCCCTGACCCTCCCCGGGGCAAACTCCAGGCATCGGGGAGAAATCGAAAGTGCCTGGAGATCCCCCACCCTCCTCAGAGGGGTGATAGTGAGGAGAAGGCCATCTTAAGGGTCAGGTGCTTGGCTTCACCCGACTCCAGGGGTTCGAAGGGGGCCACAGCCAGCGCTTCGAGAACCACTGCCAGGTCCCAGGTGGGAACCCTGGAACGAGTCACGGGTCTCATCCTCCGGGCTCCACAGAGGAAGCGCACGAGCAGTGGAAGCCTCCCCAAGGGCCCATCACTCAGAGGGGCGTGAAATGCTGCAATGGCAGCCACATACACCTTGAGTGTGGATGGGGAGAGGCTCGCGGAGAAACGGTGCTGGAGAACTCCAGTATCATAATTACCGAGCAGGTAACTGGGTCCACCGCGCGTTCTCTACACCAGGTGGCATTTTAACACGTTCCACTTACATCCTTCTCGTGGCCGTACATCCTTCTCACCTTCTCACCCTTTCAAGGCCCGGTCCTCCGCCTGGGACAGCCGGTCTCTCCTCAGGACCTGCCAGGGCGGGCCCTCTAGGAGCGATATTATGTCCGAGAACCACACTCGGGCCGGCCAGACACGGGGCTACTGACAGTAGGCTGACACCGTCCTGATGGACCCCATCCAGAACCACCGGGTCTGATGTGCCAGTATGCATAACGGGCACGAGCGCAGACCCCCCTGGTGATTCAAATAGGCCACCACTGCCATATTGTCGGTTCTGACAAGGACGTGGCAACCGCGGAGAGCGGGCAGAAAACTCCTCAGAGCTCTGAATACCACCAACATTTCCAGGCAATTTATGTGCCAGGAGAAATGATGCTCTTGCCAGGAGCCTCTCGCAAAACGGCCGTCCATGACCGCGCCCCATCCCGTGAGTGAGGCGTCTGTCGAAATAATTGTTCGGAGACAGATCGCTCCCAACACGGGACCTTGGGACAGGAACCAAGATTTCCTCCATACAGACAGGGAACGAAGGCACCTGCTCGTAACCCGTATCAGACGGAGCGGATTTCCCCTCGGGGAGAATCCCTTGGATTTTAGCCACCACTGCAGGGCTCTCATGTGCAGTAGTCCAGAAGGTATTATACTGGACGCTGCTGCCAGGAGACCCAACACCCTCTGAAAGTGTTTTACAGTGATGGCGCGGCCTAACTGCACTCTGGTCACTGAGGACAAAATGGACTCGACGCGTGCGGGAGACAGGTGGGCCCGCATCATCGTTGAGTCCCACACCACCCCTAGGAACGTAGTCCTCTTCTTTGCGTTGAGCCGCAGCCCCAAACTCTGATGGTGGGCGAGGACGACATCTCGAAGCTGAACCGCTAACTGCCGAGACTGGGCCAGGATGAGCCAGTCGTCGATGTAGTTCAATATGCGGATGCCCTGGAGCCTCAGTGGGGTCAGAGCTGCATCCATGCATTTGGTGAACGTGCGGGGAGAGAGTGCTAGGCCGAACGGAAGAACCCGATACTGGTAAGCCGCGTCCCCGAAGGCAAACCGCAGGAACTTCCTGTGAGAGGGACGGATGGAGGCTGGAAATAAGTGTCTTT
This sequence comes from Micropterus dolomieu, assembly GCF_021292245.1. NCBI lineage: Eukaryota > Metazoa > Chordata > Actinopteri > Centrarchiformes > Centrarchidae > Micropterus > Micropterus dolomieu. Next base: position 20,745,714 of record NC_060159.1, read on the forward strand.
GCAGATCTATCGTGACAAACCAATCCTCTTAACTGATGATGGCGGGGATGGTGAGCTTCCTGAACCTGAATCTCCTCAGAGATTGTTTCAGGGACCGCAGATCCAAAATCGGACGCAACCCATCCGTCCTTCTTGGGAACTAAGTACCGGCTGTAGAGCCCGGACTCCCTGACTGGCGGGGAAATAAGCTCTCTGGCCCCGTTTTCCAGCAGAGAGCGAACTTCTTGTCCCAACACCTGGCTCTGTCCTGCGTGCACCGCAGTCCAGACCACCCCGTTGAACTTCTGCGGGGAGTGGACCCGGAACTGCAGCCTGTAGCCATTCACTACGGTGCGCAGGACCCACGGGGAAATGTTTGCAAGGCTCCACCATGCTTTTAAAAAATCCCCACTGCCCCTCGGGGCTGGTGGCCGGTGTTATGCGTAGGTCCCCGGTGGCACCCTGAAGCGGAGGACCGCCAGGGAAAACTCGCCGGCGACCCACGGTGTGTGAGCCCGATCGTTTTCCAGCTGCAACCCCTTGAAGCGGGCAGACTGGTGAGAGCTCGCTGGCGGCCATGACGCCGGGAAAACAGAGCCTGTTGCCTGTGCCGCCACGAGGGATGGGAACCTCGGTCAGTCTATCTCGGGGGGGTGGTGGTGGTGGGCCCCCCGACTCAAAACCTCAGGACCTCTTCCCCGAGCCCGCTGAGACTGAATGACGGTCCTCAGACCCATCTTCTCGGGGGGCTGTGGGCGAGAGCGTCCCAGCTATGTTGAGAGGGACTACAGGAAGCGATGCTTCGCTTCTGGCGGTTGGAGCTAGCCGAGGGCTGAGCTTGTCTCTCTTCAGCCGTCGCCGTCCTGGACCCAGACCGGCAGGGGAGATATTGCTCAAACGCCTCTCCCTGCTGATGACAGCATCCACTGCCTCACCAAACAGGCCAGTAGGAGAGAGGGGCACATCCAGGAGAAAAGCCTTCCCCTTCCCCTGGATGCCCGAGAGGTTGAGCCACAGATGGCGCTCCATAGCCACCAATGCTGCCATGGAGCGGCCAATGGAACGGGCCGTCTCCTTGGTAACACGGAGTGTTAAGTCCGTAGCTCTACGGAGCTCAGTCAGGTCCTCCTCAGAGGGACCTCCCCCTAGGTCACAGTCTTTGAGAAGATCGGCCTGGTACACCTGCAAGGTGGCCATAGTGTGCAGGCTTGAACCAGCTCGACCCGCTGCCATGTAGGCCTTGCCCACCAAAGTGGATGTCGTCCAACACGGCTTGGTGGGGAGCGCCGGCGTCTGAAGGAATGAAGCATGGGTGGGAGAAAGATAGCTCGTGAGCGCTTCCTCCACCCGAGGCATCGTTCCAAAGCTGTGCTGCTTAGTTTCTGTCTTTTTTATTTGTTTTTCTCTTGGTCTGTTCCATGATTTACACAACTCATTGTGTAAATCAGGAAAGAATGGCGAGGATCGACGTGGGGGTGGCGCTCAGGCTGCAGAAAAGCTCATTGAGGTTACTGCCGGCCCGCGGCTTCTGCCCCGCCTCTCATAGCTGGGACTGATGACGTCGGCCCGGCTCCCGGAAGTCATCCTCCATGATGCTAAGCACGTCTAGCTCCTCAGAATCAGACTGTGCAAGCCTCTCCAAACCCATACCTCGGGCGGGAGAAGCCGAGGAACGGGCTCCCGAATGGGGAAGAGAGGAGGCGGAGTCAGCAGACGAGGACCGGAAAAAGGCCTCAGCCATCCCGACGCCCTCGGAGATATCACGCTGCGATCCCCATGACCGTAGCCGCCGCAACGCCTCAGCAACCGCGGGGCCTGAGCCACAGGGAGAGCGCATCCGACTGTCGCACGAGACCTCAGCACCCTCAGGGACCGGGTCTCGCCATGGCCGCAGGCAGCCCCCTCGAGAGCTGCCTGGGCGTACGACATCCCCAGACAGGAAACACACATCTCATGAGTCTCCCCAGCCGCGATGTAGCGTGGGCATGGAAAAACACATTGTCGGAACTGATTACCAGACATGGTCTCTACTGCTTCGTCAGGACTTCCAGGTAAGACAACAATTTTCTCGATAGTGGAGCTTCCAAACATACTCAGAGTGCCTGCTGAATAGAAAAAAGCTAATGTGTCCTGTGTGCCGGTGTGCTTATATACGCCTCCGGTTACGCCGTCACACACTACCGTTCTAGCAACACCAATAGGATTGGAGTAGTTTCATTCATAGTTCAGCCCTGCCACGCCAGAGGCGTTCCCATAGTGTCGTCACCGACACAGTTCAAGTTCCCTCGAAGGGGAACTCAGAGGATCCTCTTCTCACTTAGAATAAAATAAACATAAACAACAGCACTGCAATGCATCGTAATACATCAACTTACTGTATTAGCCAGTGCAGCGTACATTCCTGGTAAATTACTCACTCGAACAGCAGATTTCTACTGTTTACTTTAAAGTTGTTCAGATAGAGGAAAATATCATTGATTTGGGATAACCAGAGTCATACAATCCTGTTCAACCCGATTAAGTGTTGGTATGATATGATAAACTTTTAATCTCATTTATCAATTACTCAAAATGGACCCTCTGAATCTTATTTCATCTCCTCCTCAGTATCTATAGAACCTTGCGCTTTTAGTGCAGTACTATTTTTGGTCTATGTTTGGTTTTTGGTGATTAAATAAAAAATGTTTTATTTGAATATGGCAGTTTATTATATATATATATATATATATATTAATTTGGAATAAATAGAAAAAAAGCCTGTTAGTTAACATAAGCAGCTTGTTGTGCATAGAACAATAATCATACACATATGTTGCACACTTCTTGTACAATAAGCACAAAAGGTCAGTCATTTAATCATTTTAATTACTTTTCATAATGACTAATTATCAGCCAGTGCATGCCCCAAATTTAATGAAAAATTTGTGAATATCAGATGCCACATAAAACCCCATAAGTTACATGTGACCTTAATAAGATTGTGGTTTATAAAACCAAGTGTTGCTGTTAGAGAGACATGCATTAAGCTATGTAAACTTTTGTCTTTTGCCATTAAGTTGTCAGCGTGTTGTTCTTTTCTCGTGTTGGGTTCCTCTGTCTTACATTCCTGAGGAATGGCATTAGTACATACTACTGGGTGGGGTGGCTCTAATACCACTTTGAACTTTCACATAGAAACAAATACAACAAATCAGAAACTCATTAATTGCTGCTGGCGTGGATGCAGCTTTGAGCAACACTTTACAGCCTTTGGAACCAAGTGCTTCTTTCCCTCAGATGGCTTTCCAAAGGACAATGCTTCACCATAATGTGGTTGTTAACAGTTTTTACTCATTTTCCCTTGAAAGCATTTTGCCTGATCTTTTAGACTCAGCATTTGCTAACCTTTCTGAGACTCATTCTTGGAAAACACCCAGTGGACACAACACTTGAGTACAACACTTGTCCTGATTAATTAATCTGTTTTTGTCACCGTAATAACTCATCAAAGAGGGAATGCTGCTCTAGCTACTTGGCTGGCAAACATATGGTGCAGGAAAGGCTGATCATGCATCAAAGATCCCAACAGCAACTTATTCAATGGTGGTGCAATTTACCCATTAGGCCTTTGACTTTCAACAGTGTGAGTAAGGTTTAACTGATAATTTAAAAAATAATGCAATGTTTTTAAGTCATAGAATTTGAATGAGGTTTCTTTGGATTCATATTTTGTGCTTTAACCAGCAAAATAGAAGAGCCTCTGGAAGTTTTAGAAAAGTCCTTGAATATGTTTTGCTTTATAAAAAAGAGGATGCAGCAGATAAACAGCCTGACATGCAATAATATTGCCATCACCAGACACATCGAGATTGGACAATTCTGCAAAACCCCTGACTATGTTCAATGTCAGCGCTTTTAAAAGATTTTGGTTATGGCAAATTGTGCTAAAAGTATGAATGGGGTTTGGAATCTAAACGCTTGGTAAACATTACAACTTTTAACTGCATGTGTGACACACTCACAAACTCGTCACCTTTACTTTCCACCTCGCTACTTAAAGTGCTCAGTACTTCATGCATTGCCACTGGACACTGGTACTGAACGTGAACTGCAAATATGGATGTAATGTCGCGTTCATTTCAAATTGGATGGATGGCAGAAGTGAGAAAAAGTCCCATTTAACGACTTGCGAGTGTCCACATCATTGGTCAACCAAAGATGGTTGGTCAGGCACTTCCAATCCAAGTTTCCCAGTCGTAGTTACCACTTGGATGTTGATATGAACACTATTTACAAGTCGAAAACTCATAATTACAATAATTCTGATATGACATGAAGTCCTACAGCAGTGGTTGGCAATAGGCGGCCCGCGGGCTAGAACTGATTGCTTTGATGGTAGAACAATAAAAAAATAAATTGATAGTGGCTGGTGCTGAAATAGATCTCAATATATAATCACTTCCTCTTAAGTGGTTGTGCCTCCAAAATAAAATCACTAGAATGTTTTTTTACAGCAATGCTTTATGTCAAATTTATTGAGAGCTTTTACTTTGAAAAGTGCTGAAGGACATTCAGTAGAGTCTCTGGCTTGCTTGACACAGCTCTGAAAAAGCCGTCAGTGAACGCATGATTGGTTTCCTCAGGGAAATTAATATATGTGTGCATAGGTTTATGAATACGGATCAAACGCCGGGACACACACACACTGCAGCACATCCTTTAAATGTGAGCATGTGCAAAAGTGTCCTTATAATCAATGTGTTTAACAAGGGGGAAAAGAAACATCCATCGTATTTTGGGATCAATCATGCAACCCACTCCTACTGACTGAGCTAAACATAAACACAGGTGTTTAATGATTTGAAATAATTTGACTATGTTCTGGGCCACCATGTAACAGCTTGAAAAGAATTTGGCCCGATGCCAGACTTTTTTGCCGACCCCTGTCCTACAGGATACTGGGCTGATCAATGTCATGCAGTATTTTTGGATTCATCACTGGTAAAAAATTTTATGAATTTTTTTTTAATCACTCTTAATGGTGCTCTGACCCGGCCCCAAACTGCAGCAGAATCCTGAATGGAAATGTTTGCAGACGTGTATGACCCTGCCTCTCTGCTGTGGGAGTCAGAGGGGTCATGTTTGTGTGGATATCAACAGGATTTATGGCACAATAGCAGTCAAGTCTTCCGCTTTGATCCAGAGGGTGTGACACAGGGCGCAGGTTGAATTTGTTTCTGCCAGGCTCCCTGTTGCTTTTTGTCAAGCCTCCTTAACGGGGCGGGAAGTTATTTTTAGTAGTGCTGCAAATGAAAAGGTAATTTAGTGTTTGTTATTTTTCATTATGTGGTTAGGCAGCAAACGTATCACACCCATGAACATTGTAATTCTGAAAACAGTCTAATAGAAACTGTATTTGAAATAGTAGATATTTACCCTCTGTGAAAACATAGTAAATAATCATTAAATATAAAGCTGTTTTTATCTGGCATACAAAAACATTGGATAGTTGTGTCATAGGGAAGTCATCGGATCAAATTTTCTGGGTTATTATCAAATTAAGGCTCTTGACCTGACCTTACTTGCAATAAGCATATTTGTGGATTCAAAACATTGATAGGAATTATTATTTTTCTTCCAGTGTTTGCCCAATTTAATGTTTTCAATGTCTTTTATTCATTCCATGATTTGATTTTGGTTATGGAAATTAGTAAGATTTAGTAGATACTTGGAATAAGTATTTCAAAGTAAATATCTCGAGACCAGTCAGTGTCCCTGACATAAAGTCAGTATGACGTGTTTGGAAACACTGAAGGCTGAAATGTTCCCCACTTCAAGTATTATTTGAGTCACTCTAATCTGTGTCATTTTTGTGTTTCACCATGGAAATGTCAAAATAAACAAACCGTAATCTTGCCCCGAGGAGAAACAATAGAGCTGGAATAGCTTGACCTTGCAGTGATACAGAGGCAGTTTGAGTTGAAATACAAGTGGCTGATAGACTGACTGCACTGAGAATAGTCTGTTGAGCACACATTCTTTAAATGATGATTTAAAGGACATGAAAAACTTTTTGAAGTTTTGGTAACCTTGTAAATTACAGGCAAGAAATGTACCCCAAATGACAAAGTAACTGACCCAAAACCGTTCAGATATTTCCTTCTTTTTTTATTTGCTTACTAATAATTTATTTAGAGATTTGGGGCCATTTACATATGGCTTCTTCTCCAATTTCACTTCTTCAGATGAGGTAACCCTGAGCTTTGACAATCCTGTCGGTAACTCACAACAGAATCATATCACCTTGGATAGCATGTTCCAGGGTGTACCAACATAACAGTGCGATATGACAAGCGCCAAGATATCATGGAAGTTGGCAGTGTCCTAATTTCCACCACCATACTTTGCTATCAACAACAACAGGCTGCATGTTGTTGTGCTCTTCCAACTGTAAACCTTGATCTTAGGCATGCATTTCTATTTGAAATGCTTAGGTCGGTGAGTGTCCTTGTGTTTAAGTGGTCTAGATGCATACCACTTAACTGCAAAACCCCTTGTCTGCCCCTGTCTTTCCCCCTTCCCTCTCTTTCTGCTGTGCTGTCTGATAAAGCCCAAACAGTGAGTGGTGTATTTAAATTTAAATTGGTCACTGAAGCCATTGAAATACATTTCACTTTGTTCATCCAAGGCTGAGGAAGAGGAATATAAGACAGAGTAATGTTAAGAGACAGAAATAGAGACAGATCTCTGACTTGAGTTGATTTGATTTTTTATTGGACAGTAACATTAATAAATGCATAACAAAATGTCATCTACAGTGCCATATACATTCATCAGAACTGAGGATAACACAAGAAAGTTACAAACTTATTTCCATTGTGGTCTTTGTTATGTCTTGATTGGTATTTGTATTATAGTATTGGTAGTGGTTTTCATACAAACAGCAAAACTCACAATGTTACAAGAATAAGTGGGTATGATGTCTGCCTGTTATTCTGTGTCTTTTCCACATGTCAGTTCTGCTTCTATTTATTACCATTTCATTTAATATCCAGTTCTTTTTTCTTTTTCTTTACCTTGCTTTTTGTTAATTTGCTTCAGCGATGTTTGTATATTTATCCATATGGTTTTGTAAAGCACTTTGTAACTAAATAATCAAAAGATCATATCATGTTTGTATTATAATCACTGATTATATATAAGAAGTTTTTACAAATATGGGAGCTATTGGGAAGCAAGTCGGAACCTGAAGACATGAATTTAGCCTTACAGGCCAACTGTCTGGGACACACCTCTATCTATGTCCACCTGAAAGGCAGCTGTTTACTTCAATTTCAAAATTGCAATGATCCGAGGTGAGGACTTATTTATATTGTCAGTAATGGCATTTAAAGTACAGATAGCAAACATCAGTGTTTGTTCATAGACTGTGACCTTTGCTTACGTCTGAAGTCAGTACTTTCCCCTCTATCCACCTCCTTCCATTCCCACCCCGCTGTGTAGAGCCGGAGGAATGCCATATGAAACCTAAAATCATACCTTCTGCAGGTGTTTCAGCTGTTTTGATACACCTCGGATAAGGCCTTATCACAGCCCCAGCTTCCTATCTGCTTTCCAGCATCAGTTAAAGCCATTGTTTGTGCGGGGATGGAGCTGTGTTTGGCCCCAGGAGCCATCCTGATCTCTGTGAAAGTCTGTCACGGTCAACGCTGAGGAATGCTTGTTGACTCGGAGGATAGGAAAACCTGCTGAGATATGATTATTAACACAGTCCTGGGTATTATATCAGGTTACACCGGCCCTGATGGAAAAGATAGCAAATCTTAATACTTCATGGTTAAAAATGTCTTGTTTTTCACCAGCATGTATGGAGGGATTTTGCGTACAGTGAGGTATACATAAGGGATTGAATTTCCTCCTCTCAGACCTGTAGAAAGAAATCTTGAGCTTTAAATTGCCCATTTTGTGGATGTTTTACTTTGGTATATTTGTGGTACTGGTGGCCCCTTAGAAAACACACCCTTACACTGTCAATAAAAGGGCTTCCTTTAGTCATTAAAGGGCCACCCCAGTGAAAATATTTTTTTCATTTTTCTGCTGGTGGGTAGATTACTGTCACATTTAAAAAACTGTGAATGAACAAAAGCCTATTGATGGCACAAATCTCCTCATTGTGCAAGTGTATAGATACTTGTGAGACCCAAGTTACTTTTATACTGCTAAACTGAAATACTAGGAGGCATTTAGCACTGTATTATACCTGGGTGGCCATTTGCACAAGTCAGAGAGGAAAATTTAATCAACTCATGTAATTATCAAAAAGCCACTGTTTGTTATTCACAGGAAACATTAAATTTGATATGTTTTTATTTAGTATACTACCATCTGCCTCACACATTCAACACTGTGTACAGTTACAGACATTGTCAACCAAAGCTCTGGGATCACTTTTGTTGTTGATATTATTATGTTGTTATTATGAAATATACGTCTGGTATGGTGGATTTGTCATTATTTCGAACCCCATTTTTAATGATATTTATGGTCTGGATTATATTTATTCATGTTCAGTAAATGCCTCTCTTTTCATTGTTACTGATGGTGTCTGCCATTCCGGTGCAGGCTTAAAAATGCCTTCAGATGTAGGGGAAATTCACAGGAAATTATGAATGCATGTGCTTCAGTGTTACTGTTTGTAATAATATCTCTTTGACAGAACCCTGCCTGTTTACTGATAAATCTCTACAGCCTTATTAGAGCTGCAATAACACATTTTTTGGCTGCTTGGGGACAGCAGAATCTATTTATGAACACAACATTGACATATTATCACACTTTAAGTTGATATGGTGAACTTGTTAGCAAACACCACCTGTCTACCTCTCAAATGGAAATCCAATATTCACCCTGGCTCTTTAGCTGCTAAATGCTGCACTATGTTCAGCAGGTAGTGACTAACTGTGTCTGTCTGCTGTCTGGTGCTGAGCAGCTGAAAATGCCACATGATGAGAGCAGTGAGAGTGAAACAAATCAGTCAAGTTGCGGATGGAACAGCTAAACAATTAGCTGAATGTCGCTGGAAAGTTCCGCAAAGCTGAGGAGAGCTGCAGTTTCGGGTGACAAATCTCTGTAGGTTCATCACTACGAGTGACTCAGTGCACATTGTCGCACATTGTTTTTATATTGCCGCTTTAAGCTACAGAACAAACCAAAATTTTTCTTCTAGCGATTCACATTAAAATTGATTAAATGGTGGACCACAGGGTGGTTTTTATTGTCAAGCTACCAGATAAAATGCATTATATTTGTCACTGATGACCATTGGTCATTCAGGGTTAAATATTACAAGGAAGAAATAGAAGCAAAGGTCAATAAACTCCTGTAACTGCAATGCTGTTGTGTGGAAAACTACTCGTCCTATTCACACAGCACGATATCAGATTGTGGTTGCTTACAGCATGATATATGATAAGAGCAAGTTTTCCATGTTAAAACAATGCAATGATGAATCCTCTCAGCTCATGATTTGTTTGGGTGCTCTGTAAACAAATGCTGTAGCTGCTTTTCTTCTGTTGAAACTTGAGTAGCTGCCTCAGTAATCAACATGTGTGGTTAAGAATTATAACTCGGAAGGATCTTTAAAAATTAACCTCATTTGCTCATTCATTTGATCTTCCCATCGTTTTTTGTCACTTTCTTGTCCATATGCTTTTGTGTGATGAGACAGCATTCACCCTGAATGAGCTGGTCAGGGCCATGAGTCAACAGCACAATATGGGTTCAATTTCTCCCCCATCTCTTCCTTTATTGGAACATCTAAAGACAAACCTACTCCATGTGCTAACTGCCAGGTCATGTCCTTCAGTCTGTCCACTGCCATTTGGCTTAAAGACTGTCCTCCGCCCAACTCCAACATCTTGAATCACCATCTCTTTTGCACTACTTGGCTCTGAAGAGCACACACCAGCAATACCTTTACTGATAGATACCTTATTGCATAACCAACACACATGTGCCCCAGCTGTTCAGCTTGTTTTTAATGGTAATATGGATTTTCCCTCTGGAATCTCTTGTTTGTACCTCTTCATCACTCAACACTGACTTTTTTTATTGAGGCACCTTGGGACACTAAAAGGCTATAGGTCACTTACAGTGGATTGTGCTCTATTTTAACAGAAAATGTACCAACTTTGCGAATTAACGTGAAGTTACTCACTGACATTGGCATTAGCCTGTTCTGCCAAGTTTTTACATGGATTCAATTCCAAAAGTCAGTGCATTGTGCAGTAAACTCAGTTGAAATTAATTAAGTGAGGATGCCATCGGCACAGTTCACCGAATCATAATTCCTTGAATTTGTTCAGCAGCAAGTAGCATAAAAAAAAAAGAATCCACTCATAGACGAGTAATTCCTGAGCTGTTGCAAATGCTGTTTTTTGCATTGCTCTTGGTATATGTTCGCCGTCAATAGCTACCGCTGTCAATATTGTACATCTAAATCACACAAATTACAGAATGTTACACGTGTGTAAGTTAGGTCATTTGTTGTTCTACATAGGTAACGTTAGGCTACGCACACAGTGGCTAGCGTTAGCTCCTGAAGTAGCAGGATTAGCTTTTTTTCCTTTGGATAACATAGGCTATTCATACTGTATGAAGCTACTGTGTGTTTGTTTTTGTAAAGCATTTTGCAAGGGCATAGGTTTGCATTTGTCTTAACATGTTGACGACGCTCAGGTTAGTTATTTGTCCAAAAGAAGATAAAATGATATCGTTTAGATCGTTCGTGTAGCTTTTCACACTTAATTTTAAACAGTGTGCAAAGACTTTGCTGGCTGTATGAATTGATATTAGTTGAATTGAAGTTTATGTACTACGACAGTGTTTCCCAACCCTTTCCTGAAGAAAGTTACCCCCTGTGCTGCATGATTTAATCTCTCCCTGCTTTAACACAGCTGATTGAAGCAGCTTCAGGATTCATAACGAGTTGATAGTTTGAATCAGCTGTTTTGGAGCAGTGAGATATTTAACACACACGGTTATATAAACAGTTATCCACAGAAAGAAACTCCTCCTCATCACAGCCACTATTGGCATATCCTAATTTGCGCGATGTAGATGTACAAATATTGATAGTGGTAGATATTTTAATGGAACATTCCAAGACCCATGCATCAGACTTTTTAAAAAATGTTTTGGATCATGCAAATCAGTCACTGCTGTCAACTCCTTTTCTAACTGTGTAATCTGTATGTATACAGCGAATAAAGTAAAAGTATTATGACAGTATGCTATTGTCTCCATTCATTTTTAAATAGTGGATATTTACAAAATTATCGATGCAGGTATCTTGTGTTCATTTTTACGGATTGTACAGTTTGATAGTCCACATAGTCCAGCAGGGTTCTAGTTATGGTCTGATCTCTTAATCATGCATCTGTGGGGGTCAGTAATTCATTTACCAACAACCATTATTTGTAATCACAAATGTACATTATATTAATAAGATAAACACACTAAAATAAACATGTTTTCCAAACGAACTATGCTGCGCACCGCATGAATGTCATTACAACATGATTAATATTAATATGATAGCATAAAGGGCGGATTTGCGATCTCTCCTTGAGCAGTAGTCTTTGTTGGTTTATTTTATTACTTTGTTGCAGTATCACACACATCTGGGGCAAGTAGTGGGCTGCTGTGTGTGAGAGAAAGTGTTGACCACGTAATGAGCAATGAAGTCTCTGTCCAGGCTAGAAGTGTGTGTGTTTCTTTTTGGATGACTGGAAGAGAGGCTAAGTTTGTTTTTCTGTGAATGGATGTGGCTAGCTGTATGGGCGGAATTAACATCATATTTTGACAGAATAAATAAACAGTGTATGTAAAAAAGATACTGTTACTAGTTGAATGATTGAAGCAATATATAGTGGGCTTTGTTGCTACATTGGCACGTTAAGTGCTAAGTAGAATAGGCTCAAATCAATATGCTATATTTAAGGAATTAGCCTGCTAGTTCCCGTTACAATGTTGACTAAATAATTAAATATAAATCAACGACAAAAACCCTCCCCCTATGTCTACGTGATTAAACTTCCTGTCAAATCGCACGCTTTTATTTTGTAGTTTTTGCGTGTATTTCCTGTCCTGACTGACCTGACAGTTGAGGTGGCCGACAGAGGAGGTCTGCAGCGGAAGTGGCCTGACAGTGGAGGTCTGCAGTTGGACCCTCTTGGGACCCTCTTGTAGAAATCAGAGGAGTATTTCATTATCTTTGACCTTTATTAGCTTGGCCTAGTTGAGCAGTAGCAATTCTAACACCAGAATAGGCTTGTTTATTATATTGTGACTTGTGTCTCAATACAGTTAAACCATGACAGTGCGACAGTACCAGCCATCATTTATTATTTACTTAGATAAAAAAACACAATATTGTTCAGTAAAGAAAGGATCGGATCTATATTAGCTGATACTGATCTGTTAAAATATGCCCAGATTGGTCCAGATGTTTTATAATTAAAACATTTGGCAATAGACTTTAAAAAATCCATATCACTGAGTTTAATCCAGGGTTTTGCAAAATCACCCAATGTTGACTTTAGATGAAATTATTTGCAGAAACATGTTTCATTTGTGCCAAACCAACTCTACATTATGACAGACTTGTTCTTTGTGGCGATTTTAATATTCATGTTGATGACCCCACCAATGTGACTTTTTAAATATGGCCACTTCTTTTAACTTCAAACAACATGTCAAAGGGCAAACCCATAACCGTGGTCATACACTGGACTTGGTTTTTACCCTGGGTGTCAGCATTTCCTCTGTGGAATTAGTGGACATGACCATATCTGACCACAGATGTATTGTTTTTAGCTGCGATTCGCCTGTTACTCATGCCACCTCACCAAGCTCTGTGTGTTCTCGCATCTTTAATGAACAAAGTGTTTCAAAGTTTTGCACATTCTTTCAGAGCCAAAGCCAACACCTGTCTGATTCGAACACCAACAATCTGGTCGATCACCTCAATCATATCTGCTTGTCGTCACTAAATATTACTGCTCCTCTAAAGGTTAGGCCTACGTCTAAAGCTAGTAAGCAACCCTGGATAAATGCCAGCATTCGCAGCCTCAAAAGGGAATGCAGGAAAGCAGAGCGCAGATGGAAAAAATCCTGTCTCCAAGTCCATTACCTCAGTCTGAAGGATTTATTAATTAAATACAATAACATGGTTAAGGATACGAGAACACACTATTTTTCTGAACTCATTACTACACATAAACACAATCCCAGGTTTCTGTTTAAGACTGTGGATCAGCTGGTAAACCCAACCCCTCCTTGTGCCTCAGCTGGAAGTAATGATGACTATGAATAGTTTTTATCTTATTTTACCAATAAGGTGGTGTCAGTCAGAGCCTCTATTACCCCCACAGCCTCTTACTCAGAGGTTCCTCACCAGCAACAAGAGAGTTTGAACCAGTTTTATCCCATCGACTTGTCTGAGCTTTTAAAAACAGTATCACAATGAGAGTGAAAGTGTCCTCCAGCCCACTTGATGTAATACCTACAAAGTATTTACTGAAAGTAATAGATTCTGTTGGGCCCCATTTGCCCCAAAATGGCTTGCGTGAACCCACTTTTAAAGAAACCTGGTTTAGATCCCTCCCTCCATCAAAATTTTAGACCAATTTCAAAACTGCCTTTTATTGCAAAGATTCTAGAAAGAATTGTCTCCAAACAGCTGCTCACTGTACTGGAAAATAACAAAATATTTGAAAAGTTTCAGTCTAGTTTTAGGAAGTACCACAGCACTGAGACTGCCCTGCTTAAAGTCACCAATGACCTTTTAATGTCTGCTGATGAAGGTATGTGCTCAGTCCTGGTACTCCTGGACCTTAGCGCTGCTTTTGACACCATTGATCACAACATCATGTTAGACAGACTGAGGCACTGGGTGGGGATCTCTGGTACTGCCCTAGAATGGTTTTCATCCTACCTGTCAAATAGAAAGTTTTGTGTGTCTGTAAACAACTATGTCTCCTCGTTCTGTCCAGTTAAATATGGTGTGCCTCAGGGGTCTTAGGACCCATTTTGTTTTCCTTGTATCTGCTTCCCCTTGGACATATTATCCATAAACATGGCATTTCTTTTCATATTTATGCTGATGACACACAAATATACTTGCCCGTCAGAACCACAGACCCTGGAATGCTGAGTTCACTTAATAACTGCCTTTGTGAAGTTAAAAAATGGATGTCAAATAATTTCCTCCAACTGAACTCAGACAAAACAGAAATCCTGGTCATCGGGTCTCAGCAGATGGCAAAACAAATACTGCCATCTGCTGGTTCCCTAGTAAATCACATTAAGCCTGTGGCAAAGAACCTTGGTGTTTGGTTTGATAGT
>NC_060159.1:20760177-20761350 GCF_021292245.1 Micropterus dolomieu
AACAACTCCGTGGCTGTTCTTGAATGGCCCAGCTAGAGCCCTGACTTAAACCCAATTGAGCATCTCTGGAGAGACCTGAAAATGGCTGTCCACCAACGTTTACCATCCAACCTGACAGAACTGGAGAGGATCTGCAAGGAGGAATGGCAGAGGATACCCAAATCCAGATGTGAAAAACTTGTTGCATCTTTCCCAAAACGACTCATGGCTGTATTAGATCAAAAGGGTGCTTCTACTAAATACTGAGCAAAGGGTCTGAATACTTATGACCATGTGATATTTCAGTTTTTCTTTTTTAATAAATTTGCAAAAATTTCTACATTTCTGTTTTTTTCTGTCAAGATGGGGTGCTGAGTGTACATTACTGAGAAATAAAATGAACTTTTTTGATTTTTGGAAAATGGCTGCAATGAAACAAAGAGTGAAAAATTTAAAGGGGTCTGAATACTTTCCGTACCCACTGTATTTATCTGCAGCATTTTTGCTTAAGTACTAGTCACAAGGACAATGTGAGGCACAAATCACCATGTAGCAGGTAATGCAGTCAGAAGCTTGTGTTTCCTCTAGGGATGAGAAAGATTTAGTGGGAAATAGAGACACTGAATATGAACAGCGGAGGCAGATGTTGTACTAGCTGTAAGCAGTTTTCCCATTGATTTTATTGATAATAGAATCTTACAGTCAATATTCAAGGTTTGTATTTGCCACGTCTGCTCTCCATTATGTGTGTGTTTCTCCTCGCTCACAATGAAGTATTTATACGCTGATTAAATAATACAGGATAAGTGTCTCATTAGGACTGTGATTATCAGTCTTTGAACAGGTATCCTGTGCTGCCATGCAGAGCTCGGCAGATGATTCGCTTCAGACAGAGCACAAAGAGAGTGTGAAGAATGTAAAGACTGAGGCTGATTGGACATTATGTTCATCTCAGCCACTGATATTTATCTATTGTAATTTGATTCAGTTTTTCTGAATGGAAATCATTGGGTCAGTTAATGCCATATTGGTTTTTGGGAAGCCAATTTCATCAAATCCCATCCTAAGATTCATGATGATGATTTTGCTTCTTCCTCATACATGTGAATAAAAAGATTTTTAAAACTATTTCTTTGGGTCATTTGTCAAGAATTAAATATTGGGGGGGGGGGGGGGGGGGGGTTTTTTTTTTTT